>NC_058404.1:141680707-141716847 GCF_002201575.2 Neomonachus schauinslandi
CACCCCCAAAACTGCTAGAACTCATACAGGAATTCAGTAAAGTGGCAAGATATAAAATCAATGCACAGAAATCAGTGGCATTCCTATACACCAACAACAAGACAGAAGAAAGAGAAATTAAGGAGTCGATCCCATTTACAATTGCACCATAAACCATAAGATACCTAGGAATAAATCTAACCAAAGAGACAAAGGATCTGTACTCAGAAAACTATAAAATACTCATGCAAGAAATTGAGGAAGACACAAAGAAATGGAAAAACGTTCCATGCTCATGGATTGGAAGAACAAATATGGTGAAGATGTCAATGCTACCTAGAGCAATCTACACATTCAATGCAATCCCCATCAAAATACCATCCACTTTTTTCAAAGAAATGGAACAAATAATCCTAAAATTTGTATGGAACCAGAAAAGACCCTGAATAGCCAGAGGAATGTTGAAAAAGAAAAGCAAAGCTGGCGGCATCACAATTCCGGACTTCCAGCTCTATTACAAAGCTGTCATCATCAAGACAGTATGGTACTGGCACAAAAACAGACACATAGATCAGTGGAACAGAATAGAGAACCCAGAAATGGACCCTCAACTCTATGGTCAACTTATCTTTGACAAAGCAGGAAAGAATGTCCACTGGAAAAAAGACAGTCTCTTCAACAAATGGTGTTGGGAAAATGGGACAGCCACATGCAGAAAAATGAAACTGGACCATTTCCTTACACCACACACAAAAAGAGACTCCAAATGGTTGAAAGACCTCAATGTGAGATAGGAGTCCATCAAAATCCTAAAGGAGAACACAGGCAGCAACCTCTTAGACCTCAGCCGCAGCAACTTCTTCCTAGAAACATTGCCAAAGGCAAGGGAAGCAGGGGCAAAAATGAACTATTGGGACTTCATCAAGATAAAAAGCTTTTGCAAAGCAAAGGAAACAGTCAACAAAACCAAAAGACAACTGACAGAATGGGAGAAGATATTTGCAAATGACATATCAGATAAAGGGCTAGTATCCAAAATCTAAAAAGAACTTTTCAAACTCAACACCCAAAGAACAAATGATCCAATCAAGAAATGGGCAGAAGACATGAACAGACATTTTTCCAAAGAAGACATCCAAATGGCCAACAGACACATGAAAAAGTGCTCAATATCACTTGGCATCAGGGAAATCCAAATCAAAACCTCAATGAGATACCACCTCACACCAGTCAGAATGGCTAAAATTAAGAAGTCAGGAAATGACAGATGTTGGCAGGGATGTGGAGAAAGGGGAACCCTCCTACAGTGTTGGTGGGAATGCAATCTGGTGCAGCCACTCTGGAAAACAGTATGGCGGTTCCTCAAAAAGTTGAAAATAGAGCTACCATATGATCCAGCAATTGCACTACTGGGTATTTACCCAAAGATACAAAAGTAGGGATCCAAAAGGGTATGTGCACCCCAATGTTTATAGCAGCAATGTCCACAATAGCCAAACTGTGGAAAGAGCCAAGATGTCCATCGACAGATGAATGGATAAAGAAGATGTGGTATATATATATACAATGGAATATTATGCAGCCATCAAAAGGAATGAGATCTTGCCATTTGCAACAACGTGGATGGAACTGGAGGGTATTATGCTGAGCGAAATAAGTCAAACAGAGAAAGACATGTATCATATGACCTCACTGATATGAGGAATTCTTAATCTCAGGAAACAAACTGAGGGTTGCTGGAGTGGGGGGTGGGGTGGGAGGGATGGGGTGACTGGGTGATAGACACTGGAGAGGGTATGTGCTCTGGTAAGTGCTGTGAATTATGCAAGACTATTGAATCTCAGATCTGTACCTCTGAAAGAAATAATGCAATATATGTTAAGAAAATAAAAAAAAGAAGATAGCAGGAGGGGAAGAATGAACGCGGGGAAATCGGAAGGGGAGACGAACCATGAGAGACGATGGACTCTGAAAAACAAACTGAGGGTTCTAGAGGGGAGGGGGGTGGGAGGATGGGTTGGCCTGGTGATGGGTATTGAGGAGGGCACGTTCTGCATGGAGCACTGGGTGTTATGCACAAACAATGAATCATGGAACACTACATCTAAAACTAATGATGTAATGTATGGGGATTAACATAACAATAAAAAAATTAAAAAAAAATGTCCAGAAAAAAAAAAAAGGAGTAGGAGGTAAAGAAATGGCAGGGAATATAAGTTACACCTGACAAGTTTGTAGGTAAAAATAAAGGGGAAAGATAGAGCAGCTGACTTGAGAAAGTAACAGGATCAACAGAAGATTGTTTAGCTAATAGATTTTTTATGCTAGTAGATACCAGGAAAAGTCTGTAGGCTGAAGGGGAAGAAGTTGGTAGAAAGAGATTATAGAGATTTGTGAGGTTTTTATCCTGAGAGAAAAGGTACATGACACCTAATACGTACTCAATAAATAATGTAATAAACAAGTCAACAGGATGGAGTGAGAATTCAGGTCTCATCTCAGGGGTCCTACGCAACTGCGAGCCAGGCACTTGTCCCCATGCAGGAATATGGAGCCACTCATACTGGAGATTCAAGAAACTGGATTTTTATGTGAGATACTTTTATTTTTAAATTTTGATGACTGACTTAAGCAGAAGTAAATAAAAACACCAATATTCAATCAAGTGGCAACCACTTGAAAACCTGTATTTTAGTACCTATTTCTCTAGACCATAGTTGCTGGTATGGCATTTAACAGTTTTACTGAGATAAAATTCACAAATATAGTTCACCCATTTAAAGTGCATGATTCACTAATGACCTTAAATAGAAGAGTTTCAGTAGAGTAATGAAAACGTTAGTAAATTTTAGTAAAGTTTTAGTTTTTAGTAAATTCAAAGACATGTGCAACCATTACCACAGATAATTCTAACACATTTTCATCATCAAAAAGAGAGCTGGACCCTTTAGTTATCAATTCTCTGTCTGCCCACTTCCTCACCCCTAGGCAATCACTGAACTACTTTCTGTCTCTATAGACCTTTCTGTCTCTATAGGATATTTCCTTTAGGTGGAATTGTATATTATGTGGTCTTTTGGGACTGGCTTCTTTCACTAGGAGGTGGTATTTTTTAAGCAAAGAAGTAGGAATATGAAGAATTTGGAAGGCCTTTAATCTCAGTGAAAGGAAAAGCCAGGTTGTCCTAACACCAAGGTGAGTAGGGAAGAGAAGAGTATGTCAGGGTTTGAAAACTATCCCTTGGAAATGAAGAAAAGGCAAAGTCAGAAAAAGTCCTGAAGGTATTCCCCTGCTACATGTATGGACACCTCAAAGATCAATCTGTGTGAAAGCTTTGATTTTGATGGTCTGCACCAGGGCTGAGAGGTCACTGGTGTGCATAAGCTTGGGTGTATCAGTGGTTTGCATAGCCAAGGTCTGACCAGATTGTGCCTCTGCCTGCCTGTTTCTAAAAGATACATCACCCTGGGTTGCATGCTGCTCTTCAGGGTATGATCCTTGAGTAAGTCCTTGGTTCTAGTTACTAGCATTGCTCAGAATAAGCAAGGGAGCGGGGGAGAGGGAGAGAGAGAGAGAGAGAGAATATAATCAAAGGATCCTGGGCACCTAGCCCCAAGACTTTTAGGGTTATCTGCTTATAATAATAAAGACAATCATCCAAAGAAGACAATAATCCTCTGCAAAGAAGCAGAGTTTTCAGGCAGCTGAGCATACCATTCCTGAGGGAGCTAGCAGGTCTAATTTCAAGGGCTTAGCACTCAAGGGGGAAAAAAAAAATTCATCAACAGCCTACCAGGGGACATGACTGGAATTTTCAGTAAAACCACAAGAACAAAGAAGCCTGTTTAAAATAGGGGTATGAGTTGGACACAGAGCTGATAAAGATTGCAAGACTCCTGGGGGCTTCCAACAGCACAGCACACCATGACTTTCCAGTGGGAGTATAATTAGGTCTGATGATGGTCGCTTCACCAGTGTTGAGTCTGCACTTGGCCCCAGGGATGACGCTGGATGGGCAGAGGACCCATATCTGTGATGGGTAACACCAGCAGTACCAGCATCATCACAGAAGTGGCCCCGCTCTAGCTTTCCAAAGTTACACCTAGGCAGAGACTCATGAAGAGCCTTCTGAACAAAAAGTATTTTGCGTGGGTAAAACTGTATCAGTTAGGATTCAATGGGTATCTGCAAGCCCAAATAGGAGTGCCAATGTGCATCTCCTGCTAGGTGTGGGTTTGGCGGAAGGCGGTCCCATGAAGTGCCGCAGCTCTTGCTCAGGGTCTAGCCACCCAGCGCGCTCACCTCCCTGCCCCAGGGTCTCCAGAGTGTGGCCCCTGCAGTGCTGCCGCCCTGGCCTCACATTCTTGGTGGAGGCAACAGATGGAAGAAAAGATGATGAAATAAATTCAAAAAGCTGCTTCCCACTGCCCTTTAAGGAACGCCCAGAGACAGCCATCTAACACTTCTGCTGATACTCTATGGGTCAGATGCAGTCATCTGGCCATATGCAACGGAAAGAGGAGTTAGGGACTGCACATTTATTCTCTAAGATTACACACCAGGTAACCTCAGGAGTGTGATTACGCTGCTGGGAGAGAAGAGGGTGCTAATCCCTCGTTCCCGTTGCACACACTGCTAGTTGCTTCTCTACATCCAGATTAAAAATGTGAAGAAGGTGTATTGAATTTTCTGGCATTTACTAGTGACCAGGAACTCGAAGAAACAGAATATATATATATTTTAAATATTTATTTATTTTAGAGAGCGCAAGCACAAGCGGGAGGGGCAGAGGGAGGAGAGAGAATCTAAGGCAGAGTCGGCATTGACCGCGGAGGCCGGTGCAGGGCTGGGGGCTCGATCTCACGACCTTGAGATCAGGACCTGAGGCAAAACCAAGAGTGGGGCACCTAACCCAGTCCACCACCCAGGTGCCCCAAGAAACAGAATATTAAACAACATTTGTTGCCTAGGCAGAAGGGGAAGGAGGCAAGGACCTATCACATAATATATATAGGGGCATTGAGCCTTGTTTCCCGAGTTTGCATTTGAGAATAACAAAGCCCAGAAAGGCTGAGTTACTTTTCACAGGTCTTGAAGCCTGCCAGTCACTAGCATCCAGGACTGCTTCCCAACCAGCCTCTTCTTGTGCCTCCTGGATACCCAGGGCCCTGCAGATGTGGAAGACTTCTCTACTCTGTAGGGGAGCCTGAGCATCCAAGAGATTGCTCACACTGTAGGTGGCAGATTCAAATAGGATGGCCTGGAGAAAAAAAAAACAAAAGAAATTCCTGTTTATTATTACTATGTCCCTTGCCAGTGCTGGTCATTTAAGTCCCCCAAGTCTATAAATCCTGACACTCTTTTACCTCTGGCCAACATTCCCAGTAGGTTATTTTGTTTCTGCTTCAATCTCTTCAATGATGGGGGCCTACTTTGAGGCAGCCCATCCTAACTTGTTGCTGCTTTAGTTGTTATATAGCTCCTGATATAGTGGAGAAAATAGCTTCCCTCCATCTTGTGAAAAGCTCTGAATGGATTAGAAACCATGCCAAGAAATATTTGTGGGAACAGTGGTTACTATTCTTAATATCAAAATTTGGGACATATCCTGGAATCCTGAAATTTTCTTTAGTATGATAATTTACAACCTAACTCAAGAGGTACAACTTGTCGAACATCTAAAACCATTCTTACAGTTGTGTTTTTGAGTTCACAGATGACTGGTTGATAAATTTTACTCATTGCTATTTAAAAGGCTGCTTTGGGATAAAAGGAGACAAGGAAACACTCTAAAATTAGGAGAGGAAGGACAGGATGTTCTGAAATATTTTGGTAGTTTATGTGCTTGTAGGAAAAACAGAAGTTATAAATTGAAAAAAAACCCTTCACGGATCTCAACTTTCACATTTTACGTTCTAAAAACTTATTTTTAGAATTTAAAACAAGGTATATGGTAAATTTCACAGTATTTATATTTTATCACAATAATAATTTTCTTAAAAAGGGGGAAAGAAGGGTATGGTCCAGGGAATAAAAACATAGCAAGGGGTGCCTGGGTGGCTCAGTCGTTAAGCTGCTTTGGCTCAGGTCATGATCCCAGGGTCCTGGGATTGAGTCCCACATCAGGCTCCCTGCTTGGCGGGAAGTCTGCTTCTCCCTCTCCCACTCTCCCTGCTTGTGTTTCCTCTCTCGCTGTGTCTCTCTCTGTCAAATAAATAAACAAAATCTTAAAAAAAAAACAAACCCATAGCAATAGTTTTAGAGCTGACATGTCTTAAATTACGCTTGGTCTCTTCTCTAATCCCTATTATTTGAAGGAACAGTGCCAAATAGGGAGTCAAGGTTTTGTGCAATGGTTTGCTTTTGTAACAGGGAGTGGGAGAAATAGGGAGAAGCAGGGAGAGGGAGAAGCAGGCTTTCCCCGGAGCAGGGAGCCCAATGCGGGGCTCGATCCCAGGACCCTGGGATCATGACCTGAGCCAAAGGCAGATGCTCAACGACTGAGCCACCCAGGCGCCCCAGGTATATCTTTTTTAATTGAAGTATAATTACTGTACAATGTTATATTGGTTTCAGGTGTACAACACAATGATCCAACAATTGTATACATTACTCAGTGCTCACTATAAGTGTAGTCACCATCTGTCACCAAGTTATTACATTATTATTGACTATATTCATAGTCATATTCATGTATTTTTCATCTCTGTGACTTATTTATTTAATAATTGGAAGTTTTTACCTCTGAATCCCTTTCACCTATTTTGCCCATCCCCCCCATCTCAGGCAACCACCAGTTTGTTCTCTGATAGGTGTACTTTTTTTTTTTTAAAGATGTTATTTATTCATTTGAGAGAGCGAGAGAGCGAGAGAGCACAAGCAAGGGGAGAGGCAGGGAGAGAGGGAGAAGCAGACTCCCCACTGTGTGGGGAGCCTGACTTGGGCCTCGATCCCAGGACCCTGAGATCATGACCTGAGCCAAAGGCAGACACTTAACCATCTGAGCCACCCAGGCGCCCCTGATAGGTGTACTTTTTAAGCCCCTGAATGGACTGGTAAACAAGAGGTAGGGACATACATTTCTAGCTCTGGATGTTTTAGAAAATTGTAAATAAATTTAAATTATTAAATATATAGTAAATACTTGGATTATCCCAGAGGGCTATACACATTGGACTCTCCACAAACACTGCTTGCTGATACATTCTTATTAGAATTATATCAGTAAGGAAGGTGTGCTGTCATCCTCAAATAAGAGCTGAATCATACAGAAGTCCATCTGGATCATAAACAAAGGTCTATGGAATTTGACACATAGGCCCAGATGTTGAAGAGTGTATGGGATATGAGAGTCCTCCAGGAAAATATTTAAAAATCAAGTTCCTGCCCTCAAAGAAGGCTTTTCAAGGTACATGGGATTTGTTCCTGTTTCTATGAAGCAGTTATTTCACCTTCTCTTGGGAAACTACTTACATATCCATTCAGTGGACTGCATTTCTTTTTTTGTTTTAGAAGGCGGGGTGGAGGGAAAGAGAGAGACAGATGTATCTCCATATAGGGCCATCTCAGAAACACTTACAAATGACATTCCTTTCATTCAACACCTGGAATTAACTGTTCCTTCCTCTGCTTTCCTACAGGATCCAACAATTATTTGACTATTACATATATATATATTTAAGGACCTGGTGCAAACAATTAAAAGAAACTTAAAAAAAAGATTTTATTTATTTATTTATTTGAGAGAGAGGGAGAGATGGCTTGAGTGAGGTGGGGGAAGGGCAGAGGGAGAAGCAGACTCCTCGATGAGCAGAGAGCCTGACTTGAGCTTGATCCCAGGACCCTGAGATCATGACCCGAGCCGAAGGCAGATGCTTAACTGACTAAGGCACCCAGGCGCCCCTAAGAAAAACTTTAAGCCAGGAATAAACTCACAGTAAGCCTTTGGCACAGAGAAGATTCAAATATGTTCTGTCCAGGGTTCCACAAACACCAAATATCAGTATCATCTTTTCTCTGCTGACCCAGGTCAAACATGAGTTGTGTTTGGGGAGGGGGAGGGGAGGGACATGTGATCAACCTACAGCTAATTCATTTTTCTCCCATTTGTTTTGAAGTGACAGTCAGAGCAATGGTTTTTAAACTTTTATTTTCAGCTGCACAAACTCGTTTTCTTTTGCAGATTCTTACTCATCATTCCTGTATTTAGACTAAACTGGGTGAAAGTACAGCTGACCAAGTTTTCATCAGCAGGAGCCTGAGCCCCTCCCACGGAGTCCTCTCTCTTCCCTGAAGACATTTGAGTCTGTCAGCTGACCTGCAAACTCAGTGGAACAGTTTGAAGACCACTGACAATCTGACTCGGCCTGGTGAAAATCCATGGAAAATGTGCTTGTGAGGCAAAATGGACCCAGGAAAACCCCGCTTGGGCTCCGCAAGGTCTGCGTTTATTTTCTGCTGCCCCCACCCCATCCCTCACCCCTGGGGGAATGGGGAACTTCGCTGCACTAAGGATTGCACCACTGGGGACTTGGCCTTTCCCCTTTCACTTCTCCACTGGGGGCCCTTCAGCACAATATATGCTTCATCCACCTCTGTGAGTACAAAGCCATTTCACTGGGGAGGGGGGTTCTCTGTTGTAATTAAGAATTTGAGCTCTAGAGTCTGACTGCCAGGGCTCAAAGCCAGGCTCCAGGACTTGCTAGATGCAAGAACCTAGGCAGTCACTTACTCCCATTTTGTCCCAAATTTCCTCACTGGTGATATAAGGACAGTAATAGCACCTGCCTCACAGGGTTGCTGTAAGGATTAAACAAGATAATGACTGTAAGTCCTTTAGAACAGTGACAGATAAAGTAAATGTTTGGCAAATACAAGATGTCATTAGGAACACAGTCTGTTTGCTTGCCTGACACAGAACAGCTAGCTCAAATAGCTTGCTCCTTTTGCACTTAATTTTCTGGGTCATCTAAGTTTTCCTTGCTGGCTCCAAATCGAACATGTGTCCTCTGCAATCACACCTATGATGTGTAAGTTTGAGAAGTACCACATCATTTCCAGGTGTCACTGCTTTCCTTCTGTTCTCTGAGCAGCAAAACCATAATGACTACTCCCAGAAGTTTCTAGAAACTCCAACTTTGTTGGTTTTAGTTTTCCCAAAGATACTTTGTCTTTCAACTCCTATAGTTCTTTTAGTTTGACTTTTCCTTCTTGTATCTTGAAAAATCTTTATTTCAAACAATTTTTAATTAGTACAAACAGGACTGGCCACATAATTTTCAGGACCCATTGCAAAATGAAAATGTAGGTGCCTTGTTCACAATTATTAAGAATTTCAAGGCAGTGACAGCAAAGCATTAAACCAAGTGCAGGGCCATGAAACCGGCCCTGAGTACAAACATATTTAAAGGCTTTGCTTTATTTATGCCACAATCAGGATGGGATATGCAATTTACACAATAAGATTTTTGTCACCTGCTAGACCCCAAGACCTAACTTTTACTGTCTGCCTGCTTGTACTCACTAGCCTTTGTCTTATATTTTTCCTTAATCTCTTCTTTCTGGCTTACCTCTTAACTCTGGCAAATGAAACCTGAAACCACCCCTCAGGGGATGGCAACTGCCCAGACAAGACCACCCAGACCTTTGAGCTAACCCCCCACCTCCTCTCAAAGGCCTGCACAGATGGACTGTGGAGTGACCCCACCCCTCATGACTGGCAGTTGCCTTTACCTCATCATAATACTAAAATTTCCACCCAAGAAGGAGACTCAGCCTCATTTATATGACATGCAATGTATGTATAGGCATGTTTCCTTAAGGCGCATGATCAATCTTATGTCTGCCTCCACATAGGATGACAAGGCTTCCCTATCTAAAATATTCATCCTATAGATTTTGGATACCAGCCCTTTATCTGTTATGTCATTTTCTTCTCCCATTCCATAGGTTGTCTTTTAGTTTTGTTGACTGTTTCCTTTGCTGTGCAGAAGCTTTTTATCTTGATGAAGTCCCCAAAGTTCATTTTTGCCTTTGTTTTTCTTGCCTTTAGAGATGTGTCTTGCAAGAGGTTGCTACGGCCTAAGTTGAAGTGGTTGTTGCCTATGTTCTCCTCTAGGATTTTGATGGATTCCTATATCACATTTAGATCTTTCATCCATTTTGAGTTTATATTTGTGTAAGGTGTAAGGAAATGGTCCAGTTTCATCCTTCTGCATGCGGCTGTCCAATTTTCCCAGCACCATTTATTGAAGAGACTGTCTTTTTTCCATTGGATATTGTTCCCTGCTTTACCAAAGATTGGTTGACCATAGAGCTGAGGGTCCATTTCTGGGGACTCTAGTCTGTTCCATTGATCTATGTGTCTGTTTTTGTGCCAGTACCATGCTGTCTTGATGATCACAGCTTTGTAATAGAGCTGGAAGTCTGGAATTGTGATGCCACCAGGTTTGGTTTTCTTTTTCAACATTCCTCTGGCTATTAGGGGTCTTTTCTGGTTCCATACAAATTTTAGGATTATTTGTTCCAGCTCTGTGAAAAATGTCGATGGTATTTTGATAGGGATTGCATTGAATGTATAGATTGCTCTGGGAAGCATAGGCATTTTAAGAAATAGTGCAGAGGATCAGAGGGGAAGGGAGGGAAAACTGAATGGGGAGAAATCAGAAAGGGAGCCAAACCAGAAGAGACTCTTGACTCCGGGGGGAAAAAACAGTGTTGTGGAAAGGGAGGTGGGTGGGGGGATGGGGTAACTGGGTGATGGGCATTAAGGATGTGATGTGTTGAGCACTGGGTGTTATACACAACTACTGAATCATTGAACACTATACCAAAAACTAAACCATATGTTGGCTAATTGAATTTAAATTAAAAAAATAAAATATCCATCCTAATCCTAAACAAAAGTCACCCATTCACCCTCTCTCAGGAGTCATGGCTTTGTAAACCATCCCTGTGATCCTATTTGCTGCAAATGAAGTTTTCTTTGTGTGACAACTTGGTGTAGTTTCTGTGACTCACCAAGGAGTGAACTCACATTGGTTCAGTTACAATTTCTCTTACTTTTATGTATGACGGCTTTAGGGACAGAAAGTATGTATGTTCCAAAGACATTTGCTTAATCTTCCCACAGATAATAGTTGTAAACAAAAGACAAGGGATTCTGTCTAAAGATCCGTATAACAGATTCCTTTAGAGGGAAATCACATCTCTCTCCACTGGGGAAGGAGTTGACTCAATTTTTTTTCTTGCATTCCCCAATGATATTTTTATTTTAATAAAGATCACAGAGTCTCATCTTTCAGCTGTCATCAGTCTTATAAAAAAATTCACTATTGCTAATGGTGTTATATTCACTATATAAAAGGAGGTTATTCACTTCTCAGTGCTTCTTTTGTTGTGTGAGGAATCTTTCTGAAGAACCGAGCTGACTTTTCTATCTTAATGCTGATACCCTCCAGACGTGGAGCCTGAAATAAGGATTTAATGATTAGTAGTTTGTTAGGAAGTAGGAAAGGTGGCCCCAAATGATGAATTATTAAGCCATCTATCACAATGGTCAATTGGAAATTAATCCTGCAAAGAAACTCTGAGATACTAAAACACACACCACAGAATTATCTCACTTGGGGGCTCAAGGAGGTGGGGACCATAGACATCAATGCCCGTCAATCACTGGGATTGGGAACTGCTGAGAGGGGGCAGGGCTAAATCCAGCCAGTGCACTCTGGGATGGTATGGTCTCAGGGATGGGAAAATGCTGATGTTGTCTGCTATATCTGCAATAGAACATTGGAAAGAGAGTCTTCAAAGCAAACAGCTCTGGGTTCTGAGATCAGCTCAACTTATCAGAAGAATGATTTGGGGTGAGTTAACATAGAAATACCACCATTTACCTACCTTCAGTGTTCTTGGGATTATTAGAATTCTATGAAGCAACAGACATAGCCATTTACATAAATAGTGCCATTAAATTGTTTTTTTTTAAACCAGTATTTCTCAAAACTAAATATTCATAGCAATCATTTGAAAATCTTGTTAGAGGGCAGATTCTGACTTTACATACCTGGATGAGGAATGAGGTTCTGCATTTCTAACAAGCTCCCAGGTGATACTGATGCTGCTGGTCCATGGAGCATTCTTTACACAGTGAGATTTTAAACCATTCTAAAATTTCCCTTTAACCACTGTATACAGTAAGTCATAAAACATTTTCCCTGTATCTGCTGAGTTTAATCATAGTTAAAAAAAAATTTGAACACATCCACAAGAGCCTTATATGGAAAATAACCAGCTGTGTTAATCACTGCTAATAAACTTAACTGCCTGGGGTTCCCAGAGCAGAGTTACACAAGAGACAAAGTGCAGAGTGAAAAATATATAGAATAGATAAGGATTTCAGCATTGTGGGAAACCTAAGAAAACACAAAAGTTGCATCATTATTAGAGAATGAGGAAAAAGAAGAGACCCTGAAACATATTTCTAAGCAACTCATGACACATGGCACTAATATAAAATTAATGTGATGTGCTTTGAGATGTCTCCTATGTGCAATACATTATGAAGGGTAGAAATGTAAAAGCATGTTTGTGCTGTTTACAGTTTGTTGAGGGGAACAGATAGATACATAAATGAAGATACTAAACAGTAAAAATGTGAATAATTCTCCTTAGTGGGAGAGCTTTGTTAGGCACAGGGAGGTTATTTTGGTCTGGAATACCTGGGGAAAGTACTATTGGAAGGGGGGATTTCAGCTGAGATTTCAGAAGACAGGTAAGTCTTCCTTTGACTATTGTGGGAATGTATAGGGAAATAGTCATAACTTTAGAGAAATGATTTTATAAAATGTGCCTCAAAAAGGGCACTGTTGGGATGCTTGGGTGGCTCAGTTGCTTAAGCATCTGCCTTCGGCTCAGGTCATGATCCCAGGGTCCTGGGATCCAGTCCTACATCAGGCTCCCTGCTCAGCGGGGAGCCTGCTTCTCCCTCTGCCTACTCTGTCTGCCACTCCGCCTGCTTGTGCTCTTTCTTTCTCTCTTTCTTGCTGACAAATAAATAAAAATCTTAAAAGGGGGGGGCACTGTTTAGGAGTATGTAATGTCAGTAACAGGGCTTGGCTAAGAACAGTGGCACACAATGCACTTTTTGACCCTCCGCCGAGGGAGATGGAGGTAAAAAAGCAAGTGGCTTTTTATAAGTATTTTTATAAGTATTTTATAAGTATTATAATCATTAAAATTATGAAACGTGGAGTCAGATCTGGGTTCACACACAGATTTCAACAAGAGCTAGCAGTGGGACTCAGAAACATCATTCACCTTAAATCTCTAGTTTCTTATGCATAAACTGTTGATTTCAAGATTTCTAAAAAGGATTGAAGTGATGATTAGAAAATTCATGAAGGGAGGGGCACCTGGGTGGCTCAGTTCATTAAGTACCCAACTCTTGATTTCAGCTCAGATCATGATCTCAGTCACGGAGTCCAATGTTGAGCTCCGTGCTCAGTGGGGAGTCTGCTTAAGATTCTCACCCTCCCTCTGCCCCTCCCCACCTCCCTCCCACCACCATTCTCTCACTTGCTCTCTGTCTAAAATAAATGAATAAATCTTTTTTAAAAATAAAATTCATGAAAGGAAATCCACTGTATATTTCTTAGTACAGGGCCTGGTACATAGTAAGTATTTGATAGATAGTAAGCACTAACATATTCAAAACAGAATGAGAAAGGCCCGCAGAGAGAGAGTGAGAGAGAGAATGAAAGAAACAAAACTTATTGTGGTCACAGCAATGCTTCTGACTAGGAAATTCTAGGAGGTGAAGCGGGCCACAAAGATGAGCTCCAAAATATTCAGAAGTGTGTGTGTGTGTGTGTGTGTGTGTGTGTGTGTGTGTGTGTAGAAGTATCTATATCTAGAAGTATCTATATCTAGAAGTATCTATATCTAGAGATATATCTGGGAGCATGTATGTCTATATATGTATATATAGTTTCAGCTTATGCTGTCAATGACCACACATACACAGAGCAAATTTTAGTGTTTTCATAAAAGAGAAGGGTGGATGGTTTCTATGATGTGCTGCCCAAATTCGCCCTCAGGAATAAAGAAGCTATTGCCCCACTACTGGGAGTGCCTCTAGCTGAAGAGAGCCACCTTGCCGAAAGTCATGCCTCTTCTTTGGGTGGTCCATATCCAGTGACTGTTGGCACAGAGATGTAAAGGCTCATCCTTCTCAGTTGTGAACAGCTCTGAAAGGTTTTTCATCTTCAGAAATCTCCTGGGGTCGGGGCGCCTGGGTGGCTCAGTCGTTAAGCGTCTGCCTTCGGCTCAGGTCATGGTCCCAGGGTCCTGGGTTCGAACCCCACATTGAGCTCCCTGCCAGGCGGGAAGCCTGCTTCTCCCTCTCCCACTCCCCCTGCTTGTGTTCCATCTCTGGCTGTGTCTCTCTCTGTCAAATACATAAATGGAATCTTAAAAAAAAAAAAGAAAAACAAATCTCCATGGGGTCAACTGAAACCTCACCCAGACTGCATCATATCTCAGTTTCTTCCTCTGCCCAAATCCTATATCCTCCTCTCCCCTTCACGCGTTAAACCTCCTGCATGATAATTTCCATCTTAGAGTCGGCTTCCTGGAGAATCCAGCCTGTGGCAGGTGGTGCTGCTGGTTGTTAAGTGGAAGACATATAGCCACTGGCACAAGGTGGTAGTGCAGGTGTTAAAATGATCACAGGTGATGAAGTTGGATGCTATGCTGGTAAAAGAAAATACATTAGCTGGTATTGGTTTCTGCTATTGGAAAAATAGGGAAATACTAACTATAAAAATAGTGGAATTGAGTGCCTTTTTAAAACTCAGTTGAAGCTTTGGAAAAAAGATAAGCCAGAGGTGAAAAGAAGAGGTTCTCCTTAATTGCATGTAAAGAAGCTCTCATTTCCCTCAGCATGAAGAGCTGAAAATATTGAGGACCAGGAACGAATGTAAGAGTAGCTGAACTTCAAAAGAGTTTAAACTCTCAACACTCATAGCAGATCTGCCATACCAAGGTTGTAACATGTGGGTTGGGGACACCTGGGTAGATTGTTGATTGCTCCTCTTCCTCTGTAAAACCTTGAATCTCCAGATTTCCCTCCTACAGAAATAGTTTGCTCCTTCCTGTTAAGGATTAGCACTCTTCTCTTACTTGAAGACCATGCAGAAGCCTTTTTCTTGCAAGACAACATGTGCCTGCCTCAGGATCTGGCCCCACCATCCACTTGTCACTGTCCTATAAGTTGCAGCACAAATAATGAGAGATATGCTGGGCACGATAAGGAAGAAAAGGGACTGTATCCCAAAGGAGATACAGGACCTAGCCATCTTTCACAAACACTAACTGGAAGATTATAGATGGTTTCTGTGGATGCTGGATCAAGGGGTCAGAAATTACTGTTTGAAAAGAGAGCTTATCAATTTGAGAGACTCTTCTAGGATATATGATTTAAAATTTTGGCAAGGACACCAAGAGATGGTGTAAACACACTCCTACTGTGGCTCTTAAGTGCATGAATAAAGCAATAGCTCATAGTAAGTGGGAATAGAAATACCAGAGTTGTGGGGCCCCTGGGTGGCTCAGTCGTTAAGCATCTTCCTTCTGCTCAGGTCATGATCCCAGGGCCCTGGGATCGAGCCCCACATCGGGCTCCCTGCTCAGCGGGAAGCCTGCTTCTCCCTCTCCTGCTTCCCCTGCTTGTGTTCCCTCTCTCACTGTGTCTCTCTCTGTCAAATAAATAAATAATATGTTAAAAAAAAAAAGTTGTTCCATATGTTGTAGTGTTGGGTGTGTCCATAGGAGAGGCTGAGCTCAGGATCTTCCTACTTTACCCTCTTGATCCTCATTCTCTTTTTAAGTTTAACCTTATTAGAAACTACCATACTGTTTTTCAAAGTGGTTGTACTATTTGCCCCAGCAATATACAAGAGTTCCAGTTGCTCTATATTCTCAACATTGGGTATTCTCAGTTTTTATTTGTAGCCATTCTCTTGGTATATAATAATGTGTTAGTGTGGTTTATTTGTTATATTTAGTACGTTATATGTCGTGTGTTATATGTCCCTGATGACTAAAAATGATGAGCATCTTTTAATATATGTACTGGCCATTATCATATCTTTTTATTTTTAGGATCAAATTATTTGCCCAATTTTAAAACTGGATTATTTCTATCATGATTATCAAGTTGTAAAAGTCCTTTATATATCATGGATACAAGTTCTTAGCCTCAGATATGTGCAATGCAAATATTTTCTATCAGTCTGTTGGCTTGGCTTGTTTTTTCTTTGTCTTTTCTTTTATCTTATTATTTTATTTTATTATTTTAATTTAATTTAATTTTATTTTATTATGTTAATCACCATACATTATATCATTAGCTTTGATGTAGTGTTCCATGATTCATTGTTTGCGTATAACACCCAGTGCTCCATTCAGTACGTGCCCACTTTAATACCCATCACCAGGCTAACCCAACCCCCCACCCCCCGCCCCTCTAGAACCCTCAGTTTGCTTCTCAGAGTCCATAGTCTTTCATGGTTTGTCTCCCCCTACAATTTCCCGCCCTTTATTTTTCCCTTCCTACTATCTTTTTTTTCCTTAACATATAATATATTATTTGTTTCAGAGGTACAGGTCTGTGATTCATCAGTCTTACACAATTCACAGCACTCACCATAGCACATACCCTCCCCAATGTCTATCACCCAGTCACCCCATCCCTCCCACACCCTCCACTCGAGCAACCCTGTTTGTTTCCTGAGATTAAGAAATCCTTATATCAGTGAGGTCATATGATACATGTCTTTCTCTGTTTGACTTATTTCGCTTAGCATAATACCCTCTAGTTTCACCCACGTCGTTGCAAATGGCAAGATTTCGTTGTTTTTTTATGGCTGCATAATATTCCATTGCATATATATACCACATCCTCTTTATCCATTCATCTGTCGATGGACATCTTGGCTCTTTCCATAGTTTGGCTATTGTGGACATTGCTGCTATAAACATTGGGGTGCACGTACCCCTTCGGATCACTACATTTGTATCTTTGGGGTAAATACCCAGTAGTGCAATTGCTGGGTTGTAGGGTAGTTCTATTTTCAACTTTTTGAGGAACCTCCATACTGTTTTCCAGAGTGGCTGCACCAGCTTGCATTCCCACCAACAGTGTAGGAGGTTTCCCCTTCCTCCACATCCCTGCCAACATCTGTCATTTCCTGACTTGTTAATTTTAGCCATTCTGACTGGTGTGAGGTGGTATCTCATTGAGGTTTTGATTTGGATTTCTCTGATGCCAAGATATGCTGGGTACTTTTCATGTATCTGTTGGCCATTTGGATGTCTTCTTTGGAAAAATGTCTGTTCATGTCTTCTGCCCATTTCTTGATTGGATCATTTGTTCTTTGGGTGTTGAGTTTGAAAAGTTCTTTTTAGATTTTGGATACTAGCCCTTTATCTGATATGTCATTTGCAAATATCATCTCCCATTCTGTCAGTTGTCTTTTGGTTTTGTCGACTGTTTCTTTTGCTGTGCAAAAGCTTCTTATCTTGATGGAGTCCCAGTAGTTCATTTTTGCCCTTGCTTCCCTTGCCTTTGGCAATATGTCTAGGATGAAGTTGCTGCAGCTGAGGTCAAAGAGGTTGCTGCCTGTGTTCTCCTTTAGGATTTTGATGGACTCCTGTCTCACATTGAGGTCTTTCAACCATTTGGAGTCTCTTTTTGTGTGTGGTGTAAGGAGATGGTCTAGTTTCATTCTGCATGTGGCTGTCCAATTTTCCAAATACCATTTGTTGAAGAGACTGTCTTTTTTCCATTGGACATTCTTTCCTGCTTTGTCAAAGATAAGTTGACCACAGAGTTGAGGGTCCATTTCTGGGCTCTCTATTCTGTTCCATTGATCTATGTGTCTGTTTTTGTGCCAGTACCATACTGTCTTGATGATGACAGCTTTGTAATAGAGCTTTAAGTCTGGAATTGTGATGCCACCAGCTTTGCTTTTCTTTTTCAACATTCCTTTGGCTATTTGTGTCTTTTCTGGTTCCATACAAATTTTAGGATTATTTGTTCCATTTCTTTGAAAAAAGTGGATGGTATTTTGATAGGGATTGCTTTGAATGTTTAGATTGCTCTAGGTAGCTTTGACATCTTCACCATATTTGTTCTTCCAATCCATGAGCATGGAACGTTTTTCCATTTCTTTGTGTCTTCCTCCATTTCTTTCATGAGTATTTTATAGTTTTCTGAGTACAGATTCTATGCCTCTTTGGTTAGATTTATTCCTAGTATCTTATGGTTTTGGGTGCAATTGTAAATGCGATCGACTCCTTAATTTCTCTTTGTTCTGTCTTGTTGTTGGTGTATAGGAATGCCACTGATTTCTGTGCATTGATTTTATATCCTGCCACTTTACTGAATTCCTGTATGAGTTCTAGCAGTTTTGGGGTGAAATCTTTTTGGTTTTCCACATGAAGTATCATATCATCTGCAAAGAGTGAGAGCTTGACTTCTGAGAGTTTGACTTCTTCTTTGCCAATTTGGATGCCTTTTATTTCTTTTTGTTGTCTGATTCCTGTGGCTAGGACTTCTAGTACTATGTTGAATAGCAGTGGTGATAGTGGACATCCCTGCTGTGTTCCTGACCTTAGGGGAAAAGCTCTGTTTTTCCCCATTGAGAATGATATTTGCTGTGGGTTTTTTATAGATGGCTTTTATGATATTGAGGTATGTGCCCTCCATCACTATACTCTGAAGACTTTTGATCAAGAAAGGATGCTGTACTTTGTCAAATGCTTTTTCTGCATCTATTGAGAGGATCATAGGATTCTTGTTCTTTCTTTTATTAATGTGTTGTATCACACTGATTGATTTGTGGATGTTGAACCAACCTTGCAGCCCAGGGATAAATCCCACTTGGTCATGGTGAATAATCCTTTTAATGTACTGTTGGATCCTATTGGCTAGTATTTTGGTGAGAATTTTAGATCCATGTTCATCAAGGATATTGGTCTGTAATTCTCCTTTTTGGTGGGGTCTTTGTCTGATTTTGGGATCAAGGTAATGGTGGCCTCCTAAAATGAGTTTGGAAGTTTTCCTTCCATTTCTATTTTTTGGAACAGTTTCAGAAGAATAAGTATTAATTCTTCTTGAAATGTTTGGTAGATTTCCCCTGCGAAGCCATCTGGCCCTGGCTCTTGTTTGTTGGGAGATATTTGATTACTGCCTCAAATTCCTTAGTGGTTATAGGTCTGTTCAGGTTTTCTATTTCTTCCTGGTTCAGTTTTGGTAGTTGATACATCTCTAGGAATGCATCCATTTCTTCCAGGTTATCTAATTTGCTGGCATAGAGTTGCTCATAATATGTTCTTAGAATTGTTTGTATTTCTTTGGTGTTGGTTGTGTTCTCTCCTCTTTCATTCATGATTTTGTTGATTTGGGTCATTTCTCTTTTCTTTTTGATAAGTCTGGCCAGGGGTTTATCAATCTTGTTAATTCTTTCAAAGGACCACCTCCTAGTTTTGTTGATTTGTTCTACTGTTCTTTTGGTTTCTATTTCATTGATTTCTGCTCTTATCTCTATTATTTCTCTTCTCCTGCTGGGCTTAGGCTTTATTTGCTGTTCTTTCTCCAGCTCTTTAGGTGTAGGGTTAGCTTGTGTATTTGAGACCTTTCTTGTTTCTTGAGAAAGGCATGTATTGATGTATACTTTCCTCTTAGGACTGCCTTTGCTGCATCCCAGAGATTTTGAACAGTTGTGTTTTCATGTTCATTGGTTTCCAGGAATTATTTTAATTCTTCTTTAATTTCCTGGTTGACCCATTCATTCTTTAGTAGGATGCTCTTTAGCCTCCATGTATTTGAGTTCTTTCTGAATTTCCTCTTGTGATTGAGTTCTAGTTTCAAAGCATTGTGGTCTGAAAATAGGCAGGGAATGATCCCAAACTTTTGGTACCAGTTGAGACCTGATTTGTGACCTAGGATGTGATGTATTCTGGAGAATGTTCCATGGGCACTAGAGAAGAATGTGTATTCTGTTGCTTTGGGATGGAATGTTCTGAATATGTCTGTGAAGTCCATTTCATCCAGTGTGTCATTTAAAGTCTTTATTTCTTGTTGATCTTTTGCTTAGATGATATGTCCATTTCAGTGAGGGGGGTGTTAAAGTCCCCCACCCTTATTGTATTGTCGATGTGTTTCTTTGCTTTTGTTATTAATTGGCTTATATAAGTGGCTGCTCCCATGTTAGAGGCATAGATATTTACAATTGTTTGATCTTCTTGATGGATAGACCCTTTAAGTAGGATATAGTGTCCTTCCTCATCTCTTATTATAGTCTTTCATTTAAAATCTAACTTGTCTGATATAAGGATTGCCACCCCAGCTTTCTTTTGGTGTCCATTAGCATGGGAAATAGTTTTCCACCCCCTCACTTTCAATCTGGAGGTGTCTTTGGGTCTAAAATGAGTCTCTTGCAGACAGCATATCAATGGGTCTTGTTTTTTAACCCAATCTGATAGCCTGTGTCTTTTGATTGGGGCATTTAGCCCATTTACATTCAGGGTAACTATTGAAAGATAGGAATTTAGTGCCATTGTATTGCCTGTAAGGTGACTGTTGCTGTATATTGTCTCTGTTCCTTTCTGATCTATGTTACTTTTAGGCTCTCTCTTTGCTTAGAGGACCCCTTTCAATATTTCTTGTATGGCTGGTTTCGTGTTTGCAAATTCCTTTAGTTTTTGTTTGTCCTGGAAGCTTTTTATCTCTCCTTCTCTTTTCAATGACAGCCTAGCTCGATATAGTATTCTTGGCTGCACAGTTTTCTTCTTTAGTGCTCTGCATATATCATGCCAGTCCTTTCTGGCCTGCCAGGTCTCTGTGGATAGGTCTGTTGCCAATCTAATGTTTCTACCATTGTAGGTTACAGACCTCTTGTGCTGAGCTGCTTTCAGGATTTTTTCTTTTTCTGTGAGTCTCGTAAGTTTTACTATTAGATGTCAGGGTGTTGACCTTTTTTACTGATTTTGAGGGGGGTTCTCTGTGCCTCCTGGATTTTGATGCCTGTTTCCTTCCCCAAATTAGGGAAGTTCTCTGCTATAATTTGCTCCAGTATACCTTCTGCCCCTCTCTCTCTTTCTTCTCTTCTGCGATCTCAATTATTCTAATATTGTTTCGTCTTATGGTATCACTTATCCCTCATATTCTGCCCTCGTGATCCAGTAGTTGTTTAGCTCTCTTTTTCTCAGCTTCTTTATTTTCCATCATTGGTCTTCTATATCACTGATTCCCTCTTCTGCCTCATTTATCCTAGCAGTTAGAGCCTCCATTTTTGATTGCACCTCATTAATAGCCTTTTTGATTTTGACTTGGTTCGATTTTAGTTCTTTTATTTCTCCAGAAAGGGTTTCTCTATTATCTTTCATGCTTTTTTCAAGCCTGGCTAGTATCTTTATAATTGTCATTCTGAACTCTAGTTCTGATGTCTTACTAATGTCCATATTGATTAGGTCCCTGGCAGTCGGTACTGCCTCTTGTTCTTTTTTTTGAGGTGAGTTTTTCTGTTTTGTCATTTTGTCCAGAGGAGAATAGATGAATGAGAGAACAAAATGCTAATGGGGTAACAATAACCCCAGAAAAACATACACTAAACAAATCAGAAAGACCCGAAACCAGGGGAAAAGAAAGGGAAAGAAAAAAGAAAAGAAAAAGAGTATGATCAAATATGATCAGGCTGGTACATAGATCCATGCCACACACTAGATTTGGGCATATTTTGTTCTGTTAGAAGAAAGTGCCTCCCAAAATTTTAAAGAAGAAAAACATATGTACAAAAATAAGGGTAAATATGATGAAGGGATGGACTATGACTATAAAGACGAAAATTACAAAAGATTTTATAAAAGGAATTGATAAGACGGTGGTTGAAAAAAGAAAGAAGAGAAATTAAAAAAAAAAAAGGGAGAGAATGTGATCAGGCAGGAGACTAGAACAAAACCATACACTAGAGATTTAGGGTATATTTTGGTCCTTTAGAAGAAACTGTATCCCAAAATTTTAAAGAAAGAACAACATGTATATATATATACCAAAAATAAGGTTAACTACTATGAAGGGATAGAATAGGGCTCTAAAAATGAAAAATAAAAAAGATTTTTAAAAAAGGGATTGATAAGATATTGGTTGAAAAAGGGAAAAAGAAAAATTAAAAAAAATAGAAAAAGAAAATTAAAAAAATTAACTTTGAAATACTAAAGAATCAGGGGGGAAAAAAGCCATGAATTCTATATGCACTATTCCCCTAGCGCTGGAGTCTGCCATTCTCATTGATCCGTAAACTTGGTCTTGGCTGGCTGTTCTTGCTGATCTTCTGGGGGAGGGGCCTGTTGCCGTGGTTCCCAAATGTCTTTGCTGGAGGCAGAATTGTCCCACCTTTGCTGGGGGCGGGCTAAGTAATCTGCTCGGGTTTGCTCTCGGGAGCTTTTGTTCCCTGCAAGCTTTCCGTACAGCTTTGGAGGACGAGAGTGAAAATGGTGGCCTCCCATTCTCCGCCCCGGAGGAGCCAAGAACTCAGCCCTGCTCCTCAGTGACTCCCCAGAGAAAAGCAGTCAATCACTCTCGTCTCCCTGGTCTCCGGCTGCACTCTGTGCTCACCCGGCCTGTGACCGAGCATTTCTATCTCTGGCACCCGACCCCGTGTGGAGTCTCCAAACCCAGCAGATCCCTGCGGTGCGCTCCTGTGCTGCTCCTCCTGAGGGAGGAATGGAAGTCTCCCAGATCTGCCGCTTGTTGGGTCCCTGCCGGAGGAGCAGTGGCTGGACTGTGCGGCAGATCATGGTTTATGGCAACCCCGGAGCTGAGAGCCTGCGCCTCGGCTTGGTCTCTGCAGCCAGCTTCCCCGCTCCAATACGTGGGAGCTCTGCCACACTCAGGCACCCCTGGTCTTTCTGTGACCCTGAGGGTCCTGAGACCACACTGTCCCACGAGGGTTCCACCCCCTGCTTAGCCACTGGAGCGACGTCCCTCAGCGGAGCAGACTTCTACAAGTTCCAATTTTGTGCTCCACGTCTCTATCACTTGCCAGAAGCGGCTGACAGAGGCCCCCTCCCCCGCCGTCTATTCCCCCGAATATTGCCTCGGATTTACTTCTCCGCACGTCCTACCTTCCAGTAAGTGGTCGCTTTTCTGTTCAGACAGTTGTTGCTCTTTTCTTTGATCTCCTGTTGAGTTCATAGGTGTTCAGAATGGTTTGATCCCTATCTAGCTGAATTCCTTGGACCAGATGAAATTTAGGTCTCCTGCTCCTCTGCCATCTTGCTCCCGGAACCCTCTTTTAATTTTCTTAAAGGTGATATTTGAAATGCAAAAGTGTTTAATATTGATTGAGTCTTAATCTTTTCTTTAATATCTTGGCTTTTGTTATATCAAAGAAATCTTTGTTTAACTCAAGTTTGTGAAGATATTTTTCTATGCTTTATTGTATAAATTTCATTTTTGTTTTTAAATTTCAGTTTATATTCCATTTAGAGTTGCCTTTTGCTTTTGGTAGGAGGTAAGAGTTGAGATTTATATGTATTTTTTCATACGGTTATTCAGTTGTTCAAACACTTTATTGAAAAGACATGCTTTCCTTCATTGAATTACCCTGACACATTCAATTTTTAAAATAAATATGGAGGTATTAAAATCTTCCATTTATTTTTATGTCAGTTTTTGTAGCCGTGTCTTTCAAGGGATTTGTCCATTTCATCTAAGTTGTTCAATTTATTGTATACATTTGTTTATGATAGTCCCCTTTTATCTTTTTAATGTCTAACAGTGATGTTTCTTCTTTAATTACTGAATTTGATCACTTGTATCTTCTCTTTTTTTTGACTAGACCAATTAGAAGCTTAATTTTTCAAAGAACCAGCTTCTGGTTTCATTCATTTTTCCCTATAAATTATCTGTTTTTCCAGGATGTTGTTCCATTCATATTTTTATTATTTCCTACATTCTACTTACTTTGGGTTCAATATTCCTTTTCTTCTAAGAAAGCTTCTTAATGTGGAATCTTGCATCACTAATTTTAGACTTTTATTCTTTTCTAATATAAGCACCTGAAGGTCTAAATTTCCCTCTAATCAGTACTTTAGCTTCAGCTGATTTAGCATAATTCCTATAAATTATGATGTGTTGTCTTTTCATTATTATTTATGTAAAATATATCCCAATATTTCTTGTGATATATGCTATAGTACATGTGTTATCTAGAAGTATGTGGTTTAATGTACAATATTTGTGGACTTTTCTTTTTTAAAATTTTTATTTAAATTCAGTTAGCCAACATATAGTACATCATTAGTTTCAGATGTAGTGTTCAGTAATTCGTCAGTTGCCTATAACACCCAGTGCTCATCACATCACCCAATTACCACATCCCCCCACCAACCTCCCCTCCAGCAACGCTGTTTGTTTCCTATAGTTAAGAGTCACTCTTAATTTGTCTCCCTCTCTAATGACTTCCCCTTCAGTTTTCCCTCCCTTACCCTATGATCCTCTGCACTGTTTCTTATATTCCACATATGAGTGAAACCATATGATAATTGTGTTCCTCTATTTGACTTGTTTCACTCAGCATAATAACCTCCAGTTCCATCCACAGTAAAGTAAATGGTAAGTATTCATCCTTTTTGATGGCTGAGTAATATTCCATTTACATATATACCACATCTTCTTTATGCATTGATCTGTTGGTGGACATCTTGGCTTTTTCCACGTTTTGGCTATTGTGGACATTGCTGCTATGAACATTGGGGTGCAGGTGCCCCTTCTTTTCACTACATCTGTATCTTTGGAGTAAATACCTAGTAGTGCGATTGCTGGATCATAGGGTAGCTCTATTTTTAACTTTATGAGGAACCTCCATACTGTTTTCCAGAGTGGCTGTACCAGCTTGCATTCTTACCAACAGTGTGAGAGGGTTCCCCTTTCTCCATATCCTCACCAACATTTCTTGTTTCTTGTCTTGTTAATTTTAGCCATTCTGACTGGTGTAAGGTGGTATCTCATTGTGGTTTTGATTTGTATTTCCCTGATGCCAAGTGATTTTGCATATTTTTTCATATGCCTGTTGGCCATTTGTAGGTCTTCTTTGGAGAAATGTTTGTTCATGTCTTCTGCCCATTTATTTATTTTTTTTAAAGATTTTATTTATTTATTTGACAGAGAGAGACACAGCGAGAGAGGGAATACAAGCAGGGGGAATAGGAGAGGGAGAAGCAGACTTCCCGCGGAACAGGGAGCCCGATGCGGGGCTCGATCCCAGGACCCTGGGATCATGACCTGAGCTGAAGGCAGACGCTTAATGACTGAGCCACCCAGGCGCCCCTGCCCATTTCTTGACTGGAGTATTTGTTTTTTCGGTGTGGAGTTTGGTAAGTTTTTTATAAGTCTTGGATACTAGTCCTTTATCTGATATGTTGTCTCCCATTCCATAGGTTGCCTTTTAGTTTTGTTAACTATTTCATTTGCTGTGCAAAAGTTTTTTATCTTGATGAAGTCCCAATAGTTCATTTTTGCTTTTGTTTCCCTTGCCTTTGGAGACTCGTCTAGCAAGCAGTTGCTGCGGCTCAGGTCAAAGAGGTTGCTGCCTGTGTTCTCCTCAAGGATTTTGATGGATTCCTGTCACACATTTAGGTCTTTCATCCATTTTGAGTTTATCTTTGTGTATCATGTAAGAAAAAGGTCCAGTTTCATTCTTCTGCATGTGGCTGTCCAATTTTCCCAGCATCGTTTATTGAAGAGACATTTTCCATTGGATATTATTTCCTGCTTTGTCAAAGATCAGTTGACCATAGAGTTGAGGGTCCATTTCTGGGCTCTCTATTCTGTTCCATTGATCTATGTGTCTGTTTTTGTGCCAGTACCATACTGTCTTAATGATCACAGCTTTGTAATAGAGCTTGAAGTTTGGAATTGTGATGCCACCAGCTTTGGTTTTCTTCTTCAACATTCCTCTGGCTATTTGGGGTCTTTTCTGGTTAGGATTATTTGTTCTAGTGCTGTGAAAAATGTCAGTGGTATTTTGATAGGGATTGCATTGAAGGTATAGATTGCCCTGGGCAGCATAGACATTTTCACATTTATTCTTCCAATTCATGAACATGGAATATTTTTCCATTTCTTTGTGTCTTCCTCAATTTCTTTTATAATTGTTCTGCAGTTTTTAGAGTACAGATCAGTTACCTCTTTGGTTAGGTTTATACATAGGTACTTTTTGGGTTTTGATGCAATTATAAATGGGATCGATTCCTTCATTTCTCTTTCTTCTGTCTCGTTAGTGTATAGAAATGCATCTGATTTCTGTGCATTGATTTTATATCTTGCCACTTTACTGAATTCCCGTATGAGTTCTAGCAATTTTGGGGTGGAGTCTTTTGGGTTTTCCACATAGAATATCATGTCATCTGCAAAGAGTGAGAGTTTGACTTCTTCTTTGCCAGTTTGAATGTCTTTTATTTTTTTGTTGTCTGGTTGCTGAGACTAGGACTTCTAGTACTATGTTGAACAACAGTGGTGAGAATGGCATCCCTGCTGTGTTCCTGACCTTAGGGGAAAAGCTCTCAGTTTTTCCCCATTGAGAATGATATTTGCTATGGGCTTTTTGTAGATGGCTTTTATGATATTGAAGTATGTTCCTTCTATCCCTACACTGTGGAGAGTTTTAATCAAGAAAGTTTGCTATATTTTGTCAAATGCTTTTTCTCTGTCAATTGAGAGGATTATATGGTTCTTGTCCTTTCTTTTATTAATGTTATGTATCACATTGATTGATTTGCAAATGATGAACCACCCTTGTAGGCCAGGAATAAATACCACTTGGTCATGGTGAAAATCTTTTTAATGTACTGTTGGATCCTATTGGCTAGAATCTTGGTGAGTATTTTGACATCCATGTTCATCAGAGATATTAGTCTGTAATTCTCCTTTTTGGTGAGGTCTTTGTCTGTTTTGGGGATTAAGGTAATGCTAGCCTCATAGAATGAGTTTGGAAGTTTTCCTTCCATTTCTATCTTTTGAAACAGCTTCAGAAGAATAGTATTAATTCTTCTTTAAATGTTTGGTAAAATTCCTCTGGGAAGCCATCTGGCCCTGAACTCTTGTTTTCTTGGGGAGGTTTTTGATTACTGCTTCAATTTTCTTGCTGGTTATGGGTCTGTTCAGATTTTCTGTTTCTTCCTGTTTCACTTTTGGTGGTTTATAAGTTTCCAGGAATGCATCCATTTCTTCCAGATTGCCTAATTTGTTGGCATATCGTTGCTCATAATATGTTCTTAAAGAAATTGTTTGTATTTCCTTGGTGTTGGTCATGATCTCTCTTCTTTCATTTCATGATTTTATTAATTTGGGTCCTTTATCTTTTCTTTTTGATAAGACTAGCCTGGGGTTTATCAATCTTATTAGTTCTTTCAAAGAACCAGCTTTTAGTTTCATTGATCTGTTCTACTGTTCTTCTGGTTTCTATTTCATTGATTTCTGCTCTGATTTTTATTATTTCTTTATCTCTCCTTCCATTCTGAATGACAGCCTTGCTGGATAAAGTATTCTTGGTTGCATGTTTTTCTTATTTAGTACCCTGAACTTATCATGCCAGTCCTTTCTGGCCTGCTATGTCTCTGTGTATAGGTCTGATGCCAGTCATATGTTCCTGCCCCTGTAGGTTAGAAACCTCTTGTCTCAAGCTGCTTTTAGGATTTTCTCTTTATCTCTGAAATTTGAAAGTTTCACTATTATATGTTGGGGTGTTGATCAATTTTTATTGATTTGGGGAGGGGTCCTCTCTACCTCTTGGACATGAATGCCTGTTTCCTTCCCCAAATTAGGGAAGTTCTCACCTAGGATTTGCTAAAATATGCCTTCTGGTCCTCTTTCTCTTTCTTCTCCCTCAGGCACCCCAATAATTCTGATATTGTTTCATTTTATGGCCTCGCTATTTGGTCAAAGCTGCCCCTTATGGTCCATTAGTTGTTTTTCTCTCTTTTCCTCAGCTGCCTTCCTTTCCATCAACTTGTTTTCTATGTCACTCTCTCTTCTGCCTCATTTACCCTAGCTGTTAGAGCATCCAATTTAGACTGCATCAGGGCATTTTTAATTTTGGCCTGATTAGACCTCATTTCTACACTAAGAGATTCTCTAGTGTCTTTTATGCTTTTTTTTTTCCAAGCCCAGCTAGTAACTTTATAATTGTTATCATGAATTCCACCTCTGACATTTTACTTATATCCATATCATTTAGATCTGTGGCAGAGAGTATTGCCTCTGGTTCTTTCTTTGGTTGTAATTTCCTCCTCCCAGAGAAGAATGGATGATTGAGTGAGCACTATCAAAAATATCAACCACGACCCAAGCGAAATACACACTAGACAAATCCAAGGAGGTCAGAAACCAGAAAAGAAAAGAAAAAGAAAAAAAAAAGGAAAGAAAAAAAGGGGGGATGAGAGCATATAATCTCACAGGGTGGACAAAACAGGGTAATCCACTTGGTCCTGAGTGTATTTTGGTCTCTGTGTTAGAAGACATTAAATCCCAAAATTCTAAAGAAAGCAAAACTTATATCTATACAAAAATAAAATTGAATAGAGTGAAACAAAGCCAGAAATGAATAATATATCTATAAAATGTAAACGTGAAAAATGAAAGTTAAAAAAAGACTTAAGAACAAAGAGTTGATAAAAGAAGAAACTAGTAGGGCACTTGTGTGGCTCAGTCAGTTAAGCATCTGCCTTTGGCTCATGTCATGATCTCAGGGTCCTGGGATTAAGCCCTGCATCAGGCTCTCTGCTTGGAGGGGAGTCTGCTTCTCCCTCTCCCTCTCCCTCTGTGCTCTCTCTCTCTCTCTCTCTCATAAGTAAAATCTTAAAGAAATGACAATAAGAAGAAACTAGTTGAAAAGGGAAAAAAGAAAAAAAGAAATGGAAAATTTTAAACTGAAAGATCAACAAATCATGAGAAAAAACCCTCAAATTCTATATACTATTGTCCCCTAGTGCTGGAGTTTTACAGTCCTGTGCGGTCCATAAACTTGCTGTTCCCCTATTCTTTCAGTTGATCTTCTCAGGGAGGGGCCTGCTGTGCTGATTTTCAGATGTCTTTGCCTGGGCAGAGTTGCACCGCCCCTTGCCAGGGAGCTGGGCTCAGTGTAAGCTGTTTTTGGTGGCTCTGTGTGGTTTTTGTTCCCTGAATGCTTTCTGTACCTCTTTAGAGGATCAAAATAAAAATGGCAGCACTCCATCTCCAGCCCCAGAGCCAAAATATCACAGTCCTCTCTCTTCAGTAAATCCTCAGGAATAAACGATCTTCACTTTTGTGTGTGCCAAACTTTGCGGACTCCTGTGGTGTGTGCTCACACTGATCCTCTCTGGGGAAGGTGGAGGGTCCTGCACTTTTGCACTTTGTAGGGCCTTAGCATGGAGAGCAGTCACCCCATCATGTGCACACCCTCTTCTCCCCCACTCCCAGGGGAAGGCAGAGGGTCGCTGCTTTCCTATCTTTTGCAGGGTCCCCATGCTGAGAGTGGTCACCATTGGGCCACAGCTTGCAGTTTATGGTGAACCAAGCAGAGAGACCCCTTCAGGGCTCATTGACCATAACCAGTTTCCCTGCTCCAATGCTTGGGAACTCTACTGGCTTAGGCAACCCCGTTCTTTCTGTGAATCTGGGGATCCTGAGACCACACTGTCTCACCTAGAATTCTGCCCTGTGTCACCACCTGAATGCCTTTCAGGCAGGGATGTGTCTCACTGGAGCAGATTTCTTTCTTTCTTTCTTTTTAAGATTTTTTATTTATTTATTTGACAGAGACACAGCGAGAGAGGGAACACAAGCGGGGGAGTGGGATAGGGAGAAAGCAGGCTTTCCGCAGAGCAGGGAGCCTGATGCGGGGCTCAATCCCAGGACCCTGGGACTACGACCCCAGCTGAAGGCAGACACCCAAGGACTGAGCCACCCAGGTGCCCCAGGGAGCAGATTTATAAGGATTCCAATTTTGCCCTCTGGGGCTATATCACTTTCCAGTAGCCAGCTTACTGAGGCTCCCTCCCCTGCCCTGCCATTTATCTTCTGATTTATCCCCTCAGAATTCCTTCTCTGAATGTCCTACATTGCAAAAAGTGGTCCCTTTTCCACTTGTAGAGTTCCAGATATTCTTTTCTTACATCTCAGGTTGAATTCATAGGTTTTCAGAATGATTTGATAGTTATCTAGCTAAATTCAAGGGACCAGATGAAACGAGGTCCCCGACTCTTCTGCCATCTTGCCTCCTCCTATTTGTGGATTTTTCAACATCCCTTTGTTATTGATTTCTAATTCATTCTGTTGTCATCAGAGAACACCCTCTATGATTTCGGTGCTTTAAATTTCTTTAGGCTTTTTATGGTACAGCATATGGTCTTTATGAGTGCTCCATGTACATCTGAAAATAATATGTATTCTATTGGGTAGAGTGTTCTATAAATGTTCTAAGAATGTTTAGATCAAGTTGGTTGATACTACTGTTTCATTCTTCTATATTCTCTCTATCCTATCAATTACTGAGAGAAGAGAATTGAAAACTTCCAGATATTATTGTGAGTTTATTTCTGGTTTTAGTTCTGTCAGTTTTTGCTTCATGTATTTTTGAAGTTCTGCAATTAGGTGCATACACATTTATGATTATGCATTCTTGATCAAATGTTTCTTGCATTCTTGATCAAATACTTTCTCCAGGCAGAGAAAGCCTAACAATGCCAGCCTAACATGTTTCTCTTTATCTCTAGTATTATTTCTTGTCCAAAAGTCAAAAGTGTCCAAAGTGTCTTGTACAAAGCATCACTCTAGTTTTATGAAGATAAATATTTGCAAGATTTAAATTTTTTATCCTTTAATTTTAACTTACCTGGGCGTTTAAAATTTATTTATGGTGTGTTTCTTGCAAATAACATAGTTTGGTTTTGCTGCACCCTCATTTATTTTACTGAGTATTTTATATCTTGTTCTATTAAGTATGATAGCATCTGGCACATCAGTGACACAAAAGTGAGGGAGATAGCAATTGCTCTATAACACTAAATACAAGAAATATTTGTTTACCTTTCTACAAAGAGTTTTACCAAGTTAATTTCTTGTCTTATCAAGATTAAGAATGCCAGTATCTCTGTTTTTATTACCCTTCTGACCCAGTAATCAAGGAAAACAGTGAAGACTGTTAGTTCTTCTGTTTGTTTGTTTTGTTTTTGTTTGTTTCAAGTTTTTATTTAAATTCCAGTTAACATAAAGTGTAATATTAGTTTCAGGAGTAGGATTTAGTGATTCATCACTTATACATAACACACAGTGCTTATCACAAATGCCCTCCTTAATAACCATCATCCATTTAACCCAAGACTGTTGGTTCCTAGTTATTTTGGATGCCATTGCCATGGTTCAATGGAAGGCTGCTAGCTTTGGTGAGACTTGGTTATCCTCTTCCCCATTGCTGAGCTCAGACAGGGGCCCCCCACAGGAGCTTAGAAGGCTGAGAGGATTAGTGCTTTCCTTGGGTATCCAAGCAACCATCTCTATCAGTGATTCAACTATCTCCAGTGAGCTTCACCAGAGTGAACCAGATCATTTCCTTCTACTTTTATAGCACAGAGCCCGCTTCATCTTTTCTCTTCAAAGCCAGCCTAATCAATTTTGGTTTCTACAGTGCAGGGGTGAAAGTTGGGGATGGGTGAGAAGAAAAGGAGATGTTTTCTGATTTCTTTCTTCCAGGAAGAGTCCATAGTGCACAAAAAAAGAAAAAATAAACTGCACATGACACCAAATAAATCCCTCAACAATTCACTGTTACACCCTTAAGTTAAATAATTCATTAGTCATTCTTTGCTAGCTTAAAAGGTCGCAGGGTAGCTCTATTTTCAACTTTTTGAGGAACCTCCATACTGTATTCCAGAGTGGCTGCACCAGCTTGCATTCCCACCAACAGTGTAGGAGGGTTCCCCTTTCTCCACATCCTCACCAACATCTGTTGTTTCCTGACTTGTTAATTTTAGCCATTCTGACTGGTGTGAGGTGGTAGCTCCTTGAGGTTTTGATTTGTATTTCCTTGATGCCAAGCGATGTTGAACACTTTTTCATGTGTCTTTTGGCCATTTGGATGTCTTCTTTGCAGAAATGTCTGTTGATGTCTTCTGCCCATTTCTTGATTGGATTATTTGTTCTTTGGGTGTTGAGTTTGGTAAGTTCTTTATAGATTTTGGATACTAGCCCTTTATCTGTAATGTCATTTGCAAATATCTTCTATTCTGTCAGTTGTCTTTTGGTTTTGTTGACTGTTTCCTTTGCTGCACAAAAACCTTTTATCTTGATGAGGTCCCAATCGTTCATTTTTGCCTTTTTTCCCCTTGCTTTTGATGATGTTTCTAGGAAGAAGTTACTGCAACCAAAGTCAAAGAGGTTGCTGCCTGTGTTCTCCTCAAGGATTTTGATGGATTCCTGTCTCACATTTAGGTCATTTCATTCATTTTGAATCTATTTTTGTGTATGGTCTAAAGAAATGGTCCAGTTTCATTCTTCTGCATGTGGCTGTCCAATTTTCCCAACACCATTTGTTGAAGAACATTCCATCCCAAAGCAACAGAGTACACATTCTTCTCTAGTGCCCATGGAACATTCTCCAGAATAGATCACATCCTGGGTCACAAATCAGGTCTCAACCAGTACCAAAAGATTGGGATTGTTCCCTGCATATTTTCAGGCCACAATGCTTTGAAACTGGAATTCAATCATAAGAGGAAAGTTGGAAAGAACTCAAATACATGGAGGCTAAAGAGCATCCTACTAAAGAATGAATTGGTCAACCAGGAAATTAAAGAAGAATTTAAAAAATTCATGGAAACAAATGAAAATGAAAACACAAGTGTTCAAAATCTCTGCACTGTTTCTTATATTCCACATATGAGTGAAACCATATGATAATTGTCTTTCTCTGTTTGACTTATTTCACTCAGCATAATACCCTCCAGTTCCAACCATGTTGATGTAAATGGTAAGATTTCATCCTTTTTGATGGCTGAGTAATATTCCATTATATATATATGTGGATAAAGAATATGTGATATATATATTTCTTTCATTCACAGATATCCATTCATCTGTAGATTGACATTTGGGCTCTTTCTACAGTTTGGCTGTTGTGGACATTACTGCTATAAATATTGGGGTGCAGGTGCCCCTTTGGATCACTACATTTGTATCCTTGGGGTAAATCTCAAGAAGTTAAAAATAGAGCTACCCTACAACCCAGCAATTGCACTACTAGTTCTACTTATTAATATTTGCTTTTGTTGCTTATGCTTTTGAACATATCCAAAAAAATCATTGCCAAAGCCAAAGTTAGAGAGCTTTTCCCCTATGTTTTCTTCTAGTAGCTTTGTGGTTTCAGATCTTATGTTTACATCTTTCATTAATGTTGAGTTAATTTTTGTGAGTGGGTTAAGACAGGGGTCCAATTTCTTACTTCTGCATGTTTATCCAGTTTCCCAACACTATCTGTTGAAGAGATTATATTTCCCCATTGAATATTCTTGGCTCCCCTCTCAAATGTTAGTTGATTGTTTTTGTGAGAGTTTATTTCTGCTTCTTGATCTGTTTCAATGGTCTATGTGTCTATTTTTATTCCAGTGCTATATTATTTTGATTATCAAAGCTTTGTATTATAGGTTGAATATAGTATGATGCATCCAGCTTTATGTTCCTTCTCAGAATTGCTTTGGCTATTAATGGCCTTTTGTTGTTTCATATGAATTTTAGGATTTTTTTTAATGAAAAATGCCATTGGAATTTTGATAGGGATTATACTGAATCTGTGGATGGTTTTGGGTAGGATGGAACCAGAGTCTATGCTTTTAGTGATTAAGCTCCAGTACATCTTCATGATAAATGCCAGAGCTGAAAGGGAATTTAGAAACTACTTCAAATCCCTCATTTTATGGATTCAACAAAAGGATGGTAAAATTATTGCTGTTTGCTATTTGTACTATGCTGTACCAAATTTAGGCATCCCAACTTTCATCCTGTTTACTTTATATCATCACTGAAATAAGGCAGAATATAAATGAGATTCTCAACACTACTGGATATCTGCCAGTTTCTCCAGATTTACACTCCATCCTGCTTCCTTCCCTGAGTTGCATCAGTGGGCTCCCTGGCTCTCTGTATTCCAGTTGGGTTGGATCAGTGGGAGCACCAACAGAAGGTTGAGGAAGAAGGTGAGCTAGGGTATTTATTCTAACAAGCTGTATAGTTATTTATTGTTGCTTAACAAACTACCCCAAATTTAGTGGTATAAAATAACCACTTTATTAGGCTCACAAATTTTGTGGGTCAGGAATTCAAACAAAGCATGGTTGGATGGCTTGTCTTTGCTCCCCTATGTTTAGTATCTTATCTTGGACTCAAAGACTAAAGGTGGCATCACAGCCTGGAATTTATTACCTAAAGAACTCTTCATTCACATGTCTAGGAACTGATATTAGTTATTGGCTGGGACCTCAACTGAATGTTTGGCCAAAATATCTCCATGAGTTTGGGCTTCTTCACAGTATAACAGTTGGGTTCCAATAGTGATTGTCCCCCAAAAAGCAGATGGAAGTGCATGGCTTTTTTATGTTTTAGCACTGGGAGTTGTATATTGCCACTTCCCTCATACTCTGTTGGTCAAGACAGCCAAGTTCTGCCCAGATAAAGGGGAAGTAATATAGATGCCAACACTTGATGGGAGAAATGTCAAGGTCACACTGAAAGAAAAGCATGTGGATGGGAGAGATCTTGCAGTCATCTTTGGAAAATACAATGGGTCACAAGATTTGAAGCTAAGGACCAAGTTTATAGATGTATGACTCAATTGGAAAGGCATGTCTAAAACAGAAAGTAATACATTGTAGAATTTATGAAAATGTGGAAAAAAAGGAGTATGTCATAAAACTGATATTCAGAGTACACCCAGGGCTTAAAGAAATAAATAATTAGATCCAGAACAGAGTTCTTAAAATACCTTCAGTTCCTCTTGTGTAAATGCGTGTTCTTTTTAAAAAATTTTTTCTTAATAACATATAATGTATTATTTGTTTCAGGGGTACAAGTCTGTGATTCATCACTCTTACACAAATCACAGTGCTCACCATAGCACATACCCTTCCCAGTGTTCATCACCCAGCCACCCCATCCCTCTGACGCTCTCCATTTCAGCAACTCTAAGTTTGTTTCCTGGGATGAAGAGTCTCTTATGGTTTGTCTCCCTCTCTGGTTTTGTCTTGTTTCATTTTTCCCTCCCTTCCCCTATGATCCTCTGTCTTGTTTCTCAAATTCCTCATATCAGTGAGATCATATGATACTTGTCTTTCTCTGATTGACTTATTTCGCTTAGCATAATACCCTCTAGTTCCATCCACGTCATTGCAAATGGCAAGATTTCATTTTTTTGATGGCTGCATAATATTCCATTGTATATATATATACCACATCTTCTTTATCCATTCATCTGTTGATGGACATCTAAGCTCTTTCCATAGTTTGGTTATTGTGGACATTGCTGCTATAAACATTGGGGTACATGTGCCCCTTCAGATCACTACATTTGTATCTTTGGGGTAAATACCCAGTGGTTCAATTGCTGGGTCATAGGGCAGCTCTATTTTTCAACTTCTTGAGGAACCTCCATACTGTTTTCCAGAGTGGCTCCACCAGCTTGCATTCCCACCAACAGTGTAGGAGGGTTCCCCTTTCTCCACATCCTCACCAACATCTGTTATTTCCTGACTTGTTAATTTAAGCCATTCTGACTGGTGTGAGGTGGTAGCTCCTTGAGGTTTTGATTTGTATTTCCTTGATGCCAAGCGATGTTGAACACTTTTTCATGTGTCTTTTGGCCATTTGGATGTCTTCTTTGCAGAAATGTCTGTTCATGTCTTCCGCCCAATTCTTGATTGGATTATTTGTTCTTTGGGTGTTGAGTTTGATAAGTTCTTTGTAGATTTTGGATGCTAGCCCTTTATCTGTAATGTAATTTCTAAATATCTTCTCCCATTCTGTTGGTTGTCTTTTGGTTTTTTTTTTTTTTTTTTTAAAGATTTTATTT
>NC_058404.1:141716947-141841637 GCF_002201575.2 Neomonachus schauinslandi
ATGCGGGACTCGATCCCGGGACTCCAGGATCATGACCTGAGCCGAAGGCAGTCGCTTAACCAACTGAGCCACCCAGGCGCCCTGTCTTTTGGTTTTGTTGACTGTTTCTTTTGCTGTGCAAAAGCTTTTTCTCTTGATGAAGTCCCAATAGTTCATTTTTGCCCTTGCTTCCCTTGACTTTGGTGATGTGTCTAGGAAGAATTTGCTGTGCCTGAGGTTGAAGAGGTTGCTGCATGTCTTCTCCTTTAGGATTTTGACGGACTCCTGTCTCACATTTAGGTCTTTTATCCACTTTGAGACTATTTTTATGTGTGGTGTAAGGAAATGGTCCAGTTTCATTCTTCTTCATGTGACTGTCCAATTTTCCAAACACCATTTGTTGAAGAGACTGTTTTTTTTTCCATTGGACATTCTTTCCTGCTTTGTTGAAGATTAGTTGACCATAGAGTTGAGGGTCCATTTCTGGGGACTCTAGTCTGTTCCATTGATCTATGTGTCTGTTTTTTGTGCCAGTACCATACTGTCTTGATGATTACAGCTTTGTAAGAGAACTTGAAGTCCGGAATTGTGATGCCACCAGCTTTGCTTTTCTTTTTCAACATTCCTCTGGCTATTCGGGGTCTTTTCTGGTTCCATACAAATTTTAGGATTATTTGTTCCATTTCTTTGAAAAAAGTGGATGGTATTTTGATAGGGATTGCGTTGAATGTTTAGATTGCTTTAGGTAGCATTGACGTCTTCACTATATTTGTTCTTCCAATCCATGAGCATGGAACGTTTTTCCATTTCTTTGTGTCTTCCTCCATTTCTTTCATGAGTATTTTATAGTTTTCTGAGTACAGATTCTTTGCCTCTTTGGTTAGATTTATTCCGAGGTATCTTATGGTTTGGGGTGCAATTATAAATAGGATCGACTCCTTAATTTCTCTTTCTTCTGTCTTGTTGTTGGTGTATAGGAATGCCACTGATTTGTGTGCATTGATTTTATATCCTGCCACTTTACTGAATTCCTGTATGAGTTCTAGCAGTTTTGGGGTGGAGTCTTTTTGGTTTTCCACATAAAGTATCATATCATCTGCAAAGAGTGAGAGTTTGACTTCTTTGCCGATTTGGATGCCTTTTATTTCTTTTTGTTGTCTGATTGCTGTGCCTAGGACTTCTAATACTATGTTGAGTAGCAGTGGTGATAGTGGACATCTCTGCCGTGTTTCTGACCTTAGGCGGAAAGCTCTGTTTTTCCCCATTGAGAATGATATTCGCTGTGGGTTTTTCATAGATGGCTTTTATGATATTGAGGTATGTACCCTCTATCCCTATACTCTGAAGAGTTTTGATCAAGAAAGGATGCTGTACTTTGTCAAATGCTTTTTCTGCATCTATTGAGAGGATCATATGATTCTTGTTCTTTCTTTTGTTAATGTATTGTATCACATTGATTTATTTGCAGATGTTGAACCAACCTTGCAGCCTAGGGATAAATCCCACATGGTCATGATAAATAATCCTTTTCATGTACTGTTGGATCCTATTGGCTATTATTTTGGTGAGAATTTTAGATCCATGTTCATCAAGGATATTGGTCTGTAATTCTCCTTTTTGATGGGGTCTTTGTCTGGTTTTGGGATCAAGGTAATGCTGACCTCATAAAACGAGTTTGGAAGTTTTCCTTTGATTTCTATGTTTTGGAACAGTTTCAGAAGAATAGATATTAATTCTTCTTGAAATGTTTGGTAGAATTCCCCTCGGAAGCCATCTGGCCCTGGGCTTCTGTTTGTTGGGAGATATTTGATTACTGCCTCAATTTCCTTAGTGGTTATAGGTCTGTTCGGGTTTTTTATTTCTTCCTGGTTGAGTTTTGGTAGTTGATACATCTCTAGGAATGCAGCCATTTCTTCCAGATTATCTAATTTGCTGGCATAGTGTTGCTCATAATATATTCTTAGAATTGTTTGTATTTCTTTGGTGTTGGTTGTGATCTCTCCTCTTTCATTCATGATTTTATTTATTTGGGTCATTTTTCTTTTTGATAAGTCTGGCCCGGGGTTTATCAATCTTGTTAATTCTTTCAAAGGACCATCTCCTAGTTTCATTGATCTGTTCTACTGTTCTTTTGGTTTCTATTTCATTGATTTCTGTTCTGATCTTTATTATTTCTGTTCTCCTGCTGGATTTAGGCTTTATTTGCTGTTCTTTCTCCAGCTCCTTTAGGTGTAGGGTTAGGTTGTGTATTTGAGACCTTTCTTGTTTCTTGAGAAAGGCTTGTATTGCTATATACTTTCCTCGTAGGACTGTCTTTGCTCCATCCCAAAGATTTTGAACAGTTGTGTTTTCATGTTCATTGGTTTCCATGAATTTTTTTAATTCTTCTTTAATTTCCTGGTTGACCCATTCATTCTTTAGTAGGATGCTCTTTAGCCTCCATGTATTTGAGTTCTTTCTGACTTTCCTCTTGTGATAGAGTTCTAGTTTCAAAGCACTGTGGTCTGAAAATAGGCAGGGAATGATCCCAATCTTTTGGTACCGGTTGAGACCTGATTTGTGACCTAGGATGTGATGTATTCTGGAGAATGTTCCATGGGCACTAGAGAAGAATGTGTATTCTGTTGCTTTGGGATGGAATGTTCTGAATATATCTGTGAAGTCCATTTGGTCCAGTGTGTCATTTAAAGTCTTTATTTCCTTGTTGATCTTTTGCTTAGATGATATGTCCATTTCAGTGAGGGGGGTGTTAAAATCCCCCACTATTATTGTATTGTTCTCGATGTGTTTCTTTGCTTTTGTTATTAATTGGCTTATATAATTGGCTGCTCCCATGTTAGGGGCATAAATATTTACAATTGTTAGATATTCTTGTTGGATAGACCCTTTAAGTAGGATAGAGTGTCCTTCCTCATCTCTTATTATAGTCTTTGGTAAAATCTAATTTGTCTGATATAAGGATTGCCACCCCAGCTTTCTTTTGGTGTCCATTAGCATGGTCAATTATTTTCCACCCCCTCACTTTCAATCTGGGGGTGTCTTTGGGTCTAAAATGAGTCTCTTGCAGACAGCATATCGATGGGTCTTGTTTTTTTATCTAATCTGATAGCCTGTGTCCTTTGAATGGGGCATTTAGCCCATTTACATTCAGGGTAACTATTGAAAGATATGAATTTAGTGCCATTGTATTGCCTGGAAGGTGACTGTTACTGTATATTATCTGTGTTCCTTTCTGGTGTATGTTACTATTAGGCTCTCTCTTTGCTTAGAGGGCCCCTTTCAGTATTTCTGTAGGGCTGGTTTGGTGTTTTCAAATTCCTTTACTTTTTGTTTGTCCTGGAAGCTTTTTATCTCTCCTTCTATTTTCAATGACAGTCTAGCTCGATATAGTATTCTTGGCTGCACAGTTTTCTCCTTTAGTGCTCTGAATATATCATGCCAGTCCTTTCTGGCCTGCCAGGTCTCTGTGGATAGGTCTGTTGCCAATCTAATGTTTCTACCATTGTAGGTTACAGACCTCTTGTGCTGAGCTGCTTTCAGGATTTTCTCTTTGTCTCTGAGACTGGTAAGTTTTACTATTAGATGTTGGGGTGTTGACCAATTTTTATTGATTTTGAGGGGGGTTCTCTGTGCCTCCTGGATTTTGATGCCTGTTTCCTTCCCCAAATTAGGGAAGTTCTCTGCTATAATTTGCTCCAATATACCTTCTCCCCCCTCTCTCTTTCTTCTTTTTCTGGCATCCCAATTATTCTAATATTGTTTCATCTTATGGTATCACTTAGCCCTCGAATTCTGCCCCATGATCCAGTAGTTGTTTATCTCTCTTTTTCTCAGCTTCTTTATTTTCCATCATTGGTCTTCTATATCACTAATTCCCTCTTCTGCCTCATTTATCCTAGCAGTTAGAGCCTCCATTTTTTATTGCACCTCATCAATAGCCTTTTTGATTTCAACTTGGTTAGATTTTAGTTCTTTTATTTCTCCAGAAAGGATTTCTCCATTATCTTCCATGCTTTTTTTAAGCCCAGCTAGTATCTTTAAAATCGTCATTCTGAACTGTAGTTCTGACATCTTACTAATGTCTGTATTGATTAGGTCCCTGGCAGTCAGTACTGCCCCTTGTTCTTTTTTTTGAGGTGAGTTTTTCTGTTTTGTCATTTTGTCCAGAGGAGAATAGATGAATGAGAGAACAAAATGCTAACAGGGTAACAACGACCCCAGAAAAATATATACTAAATAAATCAGAAGAGACCTGAAACTGGAGAAAAAGAAAGGGAAAGAAAGAAAAAGGGAAAAAAAAGAAAACGAAAAAGATAAAAACAAATAAACAAAAACAGAATATGATCAGATATGATCAGGCTGGTGCATAGATCAGTGCCACACACTAGATTTTGGGTGTATTTTGGTGTGTTAGAAGAAAGTACCTCCCAAAATTTTAAAGAAAGAAAAACTTATATATATACATAAATAAGGGTAAATATGATGAAGGGATGGAATGTGACTGTAGAGATGAAAATTATAAAAGATTTTATAAAAGGAATTGATAAGAAGTTGGTTAAAAAGTAAAGAGGAGGATTTAAAAAAAAAGGCGGTGGAGAGAATGTGATCAGGCAGGAGACTAGAACAAAGCCATACACTAGAGATTTAGGGTATATTTTGATCTGTTAGAAGAAACTGTATCCCAAATTTTTAAAGAGAGAACAACTTATATATATACCAAAAATAAGGTTAACTACAATGAAGGGATAGAATATGACTCTAAAAAATGAAAAATAAAAAACATTTTTAAAAAAAGGGATTGATAAGATATTGGTTGAAAAAGGGAAAATGAAAAATTCAAAAAAAAAAAGAAAAAGAAAGTTAAAAAAATTAACTTTGAAAGACTAAAGAATCTTTGGGAAAAAGCCATGAATTCTATGTGCAGTATTCCCCTCGCGCTGCAGTTCTGCCATTCTCATTGATTGGTAAACTTTGGGGCGCCTGGGTGGCTCAGTTGGTTAAGCGACTGCCTTCAGCTCAGGTCATGATCCTGGAGTCCCTGGATCGAGTCCCGCATTGGGCTCCCTGCTCGGCAGGGAGTCTGTTTCTCCCTCTGACCCTCCCCCCTCTCATGTGCTTGCTCTCTCTCATTCTCTCTCTCTCAAATAAATAAATAAAATCTTTAAAAAAAAAAAAAGAAGATTGGTAAACTTTGTCTTGGCTGGCTGTTCTTGCTGATCTTCTGGGGGAGGGGCCTGTTGCCATGGTTCCCAAATGTCTTTCCTGGAGGTGGAATTGCCCAGCCCTTGCCAGTCTGGGCTAAGTAATCTGCTCGGGTTTGCTCTCGGGAGCTTTTGTTCCCTGCAAGCTTTCCATATAGCTTTGGAGGACAAGAGTGAAAATGGTGGCCTCCTAATCTCTGCCCTGGAGGAGCCGAGAGCTCGGGGCCCAACTGCTCAGTGCACCCCCAGAGAAAAGTAGTCAATCACTCCCCATCCCCAGCCACACTCTGAGCTCACCCAGCCTCTGATCAAGCATTTCTGTCTCTGGCACATGACCCCGTGTGGAGTCTCCAAACCAGCAGATCCCTGTGGTGCTCTCCCACACTGCTTCTCCCGGAGGAGGAAAGGGAGTCTCCCCAGATCTGCTGCTTGTTGGGTCCCTGCTGGAAGAGCAGTGGCCCAACTGTACTGTGGCTCACTGTTTATGGTAACCCCAAGCTCAGAGGCCACTCCTCGGCTCCATCTCTGCAGCTGGCTTCCCTGCTCTGATACCTGGGAGCTCTGCTGCACTCAGGCACCCCCGGTCTTCCTGTGACCCTGAGCGTCCTGAGACCACACTGTTCCAGCGAGGGTTCCACCCCCAGCTTAGCCACTGGAGCGACGTCCCTCAGAGGAGCAGACTTCTAAAATTTCCGATTTTGTGCTCTGCTGCTCTATCACTTGCTGGTAGTGGCTGATGGAGGCCCCCTCCCCAGCCATCTATCTTCCCAAATATCGCCTCAGATTCACTTCTCCGCACATCCTACCTTCCAGAAAGTGGTTGCTTTTTTGTTCAGAGAGTTGCTGCTGTTCTTTTCTTCTATCTCCTGTTGAGTTCATAGGTGTTCAAAATGGTTTGATACCTATCCAGCTGAATTCCTGGGACCAGATGAAAAGGAGTCCTTGGACTCCTGCACCATCTGCTCCTCCCCACTAAATGTATGTTCTTTTTTTTTTTAAAGATTTTATTTATTTATTTGAGAGAGAGAATGAGAGAGAGCACATGAGAGGGGGGAGGGTCAGAGGGAGAAGCAGACTCCCTGCCGAGCAGGGAGCCCAATGCGGGACTCGATCCAGGGACTCCAGGATCATGACCTGAGCCGAAGGCAGTCGCTTAACCAACTGAGCCACCCAGGCGCCCCTAAATGTATGTTCTTGACCACAGTGTGTGTGTCCTCTCAAAGAACTTCATTCCTCCCTGCTCCTCACTCTCTCTCTCTGCAAGATGATATCATTGGACAATATTTGTGGGGAGATCTTTTTAGGCAGGGAAGAAAATGCTCAGTGTTTCCCCCTTTAAAACTCTATTAGTCTTATTGTAATATACAAAACAGTTTTTAGGAGGGTAGAAAAGCAGGATCTGTTTCTTCTGGAGTGATTCTAGAAGGGCAATTCGTGCTGTTTCCATAAACATTTTCACAGGGTCATTGATAAATATTATAATGCTGAAAACAAGGTTCTACAAATGTGTATAGCTCACTGCAGTTATGGAATTACAGAAGTAAAAAGTGACCTTAGAACCTATTCATGCCCCAACCCCATTATTTTGCAGGCATGGAAATTTTTGCAGGAAATGAGAATTGACACATTTAAGGTCTAAACACTTGGACCTTTGTCATTTATCAAAAATTTGGAATAGGCCCCAACTCAAAGTCTCCATTATTCTCAGAGATATGTATTTTAAATTATTTTTTTTTAATTTTGAGATAATTATAGATTCACATGCAGCTGTAAGGGTAATAGAGACATTTTTTCAGTTTCTCTCAATGATAACATCTTGTAAAACTATAGTGCAATATTATAACCAGGATATTGACATAGATACAGTCAAGATACAGAACATTTTCTTCACCACAAGGATCCCATGTATTGCCCTTCTATAGCCACACACACTTTCTTCTATGCCACTCCTTCCTTACCCCCTGGTAACCAGTAATTTGTTTTCCCTTTCTATAATTTATTCATTTAAGGAATGTTACATAAGTGGAATCATATAGCATGTAAGCTTTGGGATTGGCTTTTTTCACACAGCATAATTCTCTGGAGACTCATCCAGTTGTCGAGTGTATCAATAATTTGTCCTTATCATTGGGTAGTACTCCATGGTATGGATGTACCACTATTTAACTATTCGCCTATTGTAGAACAACTGGGTTGTTTCTAGTTTTGTGCTATTATAAATAAAGCTTTTATAAACATCACACTCAGGTTTTTGTATGTAAACAGTTGTCTGGGATAAATGCCTAGGAGTGTAACTGCTGAGTTGTATGGTAGTTGCATATTTCATTTAAAAAAAAAAAAGAACCTGCCAAATTGTTTTCCATATTGGCTGTATCTTTTTATATTCCTACCAACAATGTATGAGTCATCCAGTCTTTCCATATCTCCACTACATTTGGAGTCATTGTTATTTTTTATTTTAGCTGAACTAATAGGTATGTAGTGCTATGTCTTTGTGATTTTAATTTGCATTTTCCTATTGACTAATGATGTTGGACATCTTTTCATATGCTTACCATCTGTATATTTACTTCAGTGAAATGTGTTACGGGTGTATTTTTAAGTGTTTAACATGAGTGAAGTCTATCCACCCTCCCTTTCACCCTTAGGGGACTTGTTTGTCAAAGTTCCAGTCCCTAATGTTCACAAAAGGAAACCAACTTGCTCACCATACTGCAGCCCCACTGTGCTTCTATCAGCTTTTCAAGCATGCCAAACTTCTTATTTGACCAGCAAACACAATAGCTCTGTGACCAATCTGGTTTGTTCTCCATGTGGCTGGCCCTTCTCAACTTTGAATCTTTGCTTAAAGGTAACTTCTTCAGGGGAGTATCCACTGAATTCCTTAGTTGGTTGTCTCTGTCGGTCTCTCTTGCAGCTTTGGTTTCCTTCCTTTTATGTTTATCCCAGTCTGCAATTTTACTTATCTGTTTGCTTGTCACTGTCTTCACTTACATGTTGTGTAAACTCTGTTAGGCCAGGGATCTAGTATCTTTTCTCACTTGAAGTCCTGGCTCCTGGGCTAAATGCCAAGTATGTAATAAATCCTGATTTGGTGAATGAATGGGAACATTTCCATGACATTTTATCCAGGTTTCAAGTTACCACAGACTTTCCCTCCCTTGAATGTATTTTCTGTCATTTCCTTTTTAAATTTATCTATTATCATCATCATCACCATCTTTAGGATTAAGCTAAGACATGCATCATAATTTACCATGTGAAGCACTCAATAGTATGAAGCTTCATTTTAGACTGAGTTGGCGTTCAGCCACTGAGCATATTAAGTGTACATTTAACATAGAAAAAAATTTATTTAGTGTATTTATGTTATCTGATGCACAATCCAATTCATAAAGTAAAAATGTTTATGATTATGGCATATGGGAACATACACTAAAGTAGTGTTATGGGCTGAATTTGTCCCCCACTCCCAATTTATATGTTGAAGTCCTAACCCAAGGACCTCAGAATGTGACTGTATTTGGAGATAAGTTCTTTAGAGAGGTGTTTAAAGTTAAATGAGGTCATTAGGGTGGGCCCTAATCTAATATGACTGCTGTCCATATAAGAAGAGAAAATTGGGACACAGATGCAAACAGAGGGAAGGCCATGCAAAGACCCAGGCATAAGATGACTATTTACAAACCAAAGAGATAGGCTCAGAAGAAACCCCAGCCCTGCCAACACTTTGATCTTGGACTTCTTGCTTCCAGAACTGTGAGAAAATACATTTCTGTTATTTGAGCCCTAGCAAATTAATACATGTAGTAACAGCAGCAGTATGTAATGGTAGAATTATAGGAAATTACTGTTTGATTCTCTGCATTTTCTAATTTTGATAAAATGATCTACAAATTTTGTCACTAAAATTACTTTAATGCTACCCTGCCCTGAGTTGATAGTTGGAGCTTGTTTGAGATAAAACTAATGGCAAAATAATAAATGAAGAAAGAACAAGTTGTCTAACTATTCCCCTTCTTTACATTGAAGAATCTAAGACTAAAAATAAAATTCACAGATGAAGTTGATTGAACTTTTAGTCTTGGTCAAAGAAAAGTGTACTGAATGGTTGGTCCCCCGAACAAATTGTGATCACCCAGGCAAGAAGGCCAGCATCTCTTACCTGGAAGTGGATCTTCAATGTACTCCATTGCACAGTGCTCCAGGGATTATACATGTGGCTTTCAAGCCCTTAATTTGAGTCTCACAGAACAAATAAACCACATACATTCCTTAGTAGTTATTTGGAAACAAATTCCAAGCCAGGGTTGTCCCATGCCAAGAGAAATGATAGACAACAGCTCTGGATATTAACCAGGTAGTAGAGTTTGTGAACCTGTCACTTCATTAACAGGATCAATTTGTTCATACATCTTTCACTCCCTTGAATAAGTGTAATAAACCAAGAGTAGCCAGAGATGATTAGATGAAATCCTTTGGACCTGAGGACCTTAATAGACTGGGCCAATCCTCACAAAGGAGACAACTGGGACCCCAAAATGCTTAGGGTAGTGCATTTGCACATATGTGCATACAAAATATTTATAGCATTCCACCTCAGTCTGAAGTTAGAGATAAAGAATCCTCGGAGATGTACCAAGCCTAAAATTTCTCATGCTATGAACAGCACTTTGGATTCCCTTAATAGGCCTTGTCTAATATCTCAGAGAGAAATACATTTAGGGGATGTTCCAAAATTAATTGCTTATCTTACAATGTTGGGCTAGAAGTTAAAATCCTATCAGCACTACATCTGGAAAATATAAAGGGATTGATTAACAGTTAGAGAAAGTGGTACTATACATGTAAAGTAACTCAATATCACCAGTGAATATTGTTTAGTAATTACTCTTTTGATAAATTATTTCCTCTCTTCAGCATGCAGAGATACAGGTACTTGTTTTATGGTGCTTTGGAATTGATAAAGTAGGGAACCGATTTATTTAAGGTCCAGATGTAAAGGATTAAATATGTACTAAAATATAATATATTTCTATTCTATATATTTTAACTCTCAGACCTTAACCAAATGCCTGTGCACTAAAAACTTTTTAAGAAACAAAATTGGATAGGACAGTCCTTGTCCTTAAAGAGAGCTCAGTCTGAGGGAAGAATCAGTCACATGAGACACTGAGTTGAAAAAGGGGTCTCAAGGCTGTGATCAGAGAATATTATTCTCTCCCCACTACCTGTTCAGTCTTGCTCTGTAGAACAAATTCTTCCTTGACCCTTGGGAGAAATCTGGGACATCTCTCATGACTTCTCTGGTAAATCCCAAGTAATAAAGGCCTCTGGTCACTTCTAGAGAAATGAAGGCTACTTTCAGTATTTATACCCTGTCAAAACTCAAATTTCCTTTAAAGTTAAAGATTCCCCTTCCTCTAGCATGAGCTTGCTCCAGAGTCATTGGCAACTTCTCCATCTCCCTTTCCAGGTTGCTGCTTCTACTCTCCCACTCACTCAACTGCCTCAGGCTCCTGTAAGGCTAGAGCCTAAGGTGAAGATGGGGACTGGGATGTGCTTAGAGGCAGGAATGGACTCAGCTGGCACTCAGGTAATCTCACTTAGGTTTCCTCAGGCCTGGGCAGATGTTTGGTTGACAGTGTCTTCTGTGGGTTGTTTGGAGACCACCCCCTGGGAATTGCAAAGGAACCTCCTCTGACATAGGTGACGCGTTTTCTTCTGGGTAGCTGCTTGTATCTCCTCAATCAAACCCCAGAAATTGGATGTTCCATCTCTCAGTTGGAGTAACCACCCTTCCAGGGCAGTCCTTTGGGCAGAATTTGCAATAGCTCTAAGCTGCCTTTCTTGATCATGGACCACAAGGAACACTGAGCTGTGAAGGGAAGTGCAGCTGTCTCCCAATGCTTGATTGAGTTCTCTTTGCTCTCTTGCCTCTGGCTAATTAACCACAGCTTCTTGCCCTTAGATCCTTCAGGAGTGTTTCATGCTGTCCCCCAAACTACAAGGGATATAGATCAAATGCTGAGTTCATCAAAGCCTGATCACTAAGCTTGAGAAAAGGGAAGAAAGCTTTCATGTCATTTTCATGAGGTAGGGCAGCAAACTAATAACCATCTTCAAAGAAATCTGTTTTCTTAGGTTTCAATTTTCTTTTTTTACTCAATTCTTAATTCTCACTTATATGGCCTGGATGTTGCCAGGGGGTAAAACTTGTCTATAACCAACTCCTTTGCAAATTCTGCATAGGCAGACAGCACCTCATTTTGGATCTCAGTGTTGGTTGCTTTTTTAGCTCTCAGCAAAAAGTAAGACACAGTCTCATTTTGTAATATTAGCAAATATATCATTAACATAAGTGAATGCTATGATAGAAACATACAAAAGCCTTGTAGCAAATAATACTAGTCCATAGAAAGAAAGAGGGGGTGTTAGTAAGTTCCAAGAGATAAGATTCCAACAGAGAGGAAAGAGGACATTCTAGTTTTTCAACTGCAGGGTCCATTTGGCTCACTTGGGGGATATTTGCTACATTAGCTGGTATTACTCTAATACTCTGCATTTTTATGAAACAAAACATGGCCATTAAATACTATAAAGTATTCCTGCTAGGAGAAGTTGACCCTGAATCTAGGGTCACTAGTGGAAGTTTTTATTTATAGGAAGTATAGGAATAAGGAACAAGTTAAGTGATACCAATACAAGGAAGCAAATAGGTGATATGGAATGGAGAACATTTGGTGGGCTGACCTATTTTCTGCAACAAGACAATGATGAGGAAAAGGTGGTAGGGGAGATAACTGTACATGCAAGAGACACAACAATCAAATGTAATATGTGGACACTGTAGGTAATGCCAAATAATTATTAACTAGGTATAATCTGGTAGTGTGGTTAAGTAAGAACTTTTTTTTTTTTTTTTTAAAGAACTACACACTGAAGTATGCAGGGGTGACATGACAGAAACCCTCATATTTTCTTTGAAATACTTTAGCAAAGAAAAAGACAAAAGGGATGGTTAAGCTAATATAGAAAATCTTGATTGTTGAATCTGAGTGATGGGTAAATGTGATTCATTATTCTTTCTAATTTAATGTTTACAATGTGTTTTTTTAATTTATTTTTTAAATTCCAGTATAACATACAGTCTTATATTAATTTCAGATGTACAATATCATGATTCAACAATTTTGTTAATGTGATGTATCATGTTGATTGATTTGTGAATATGGAATCACCCTTGCATCCTAGGAATAAATCTCACTTGATGTGGTGAATGATTTTTTTAAAATATATTTTTTTGATTGGTTTGCTAGTATTTTGTTGAGGAGTTTTGCATCTGTGTTCATCAGAGATACTGGCCTGTAGTTCTCTTTTTTTGTGTGGTATCTTTTTCTGGTTTTAGGATCAAGATAACGCTGGCCTCATAGAATGAATTTGGAAGGTTTCCTTCCTTTTCTTTTTTTTGGAATAGTTCGAGAAGAATAGGTATTAACTCTCCTTTAAATGTTTGGTAGAATTTTCCTGTGAAGCCATCTGGTCCTGGACTTTTGTTTGTTGTGAGTTTTTTGATTACTAATTCAATTTTTTTTTTTTTTTTTGCTGGTAACCAGTCTGTTCAAAATTTCCAACTCAGTTTTTGTAGAGTATGTTTCTATGAATTTGTCCATTTCTTCTAGGTTGTCCAATTTATTGGTATATACTTTTTCATAATCTTTTATAATTATTTTTATTTTTGTGATTTTGGTTGTCATATCTCCTCTTGCATTTCTGATTTTGTGGTTTTTTTTTTTTTTGAGTCCTTTTTTTTTGATGAGTCTGGCTAAAATTTTATCAGTTTTATTGATCTTCCAAAGTACCACTTCCTGGTTTCATTGATCTATTTTTTTTTTTTAGCTTCTATTTCATTTATTTCTGCTCTTACATTTATTATTTCCTTCCTTCTACTGGTTTTGGGTTTTGTTTTTTCTTTTTCTAGCTCCTTCACTTGTAAGGTTAGGTTTTTTATTTGAGAGTTTTCTTGCTTCTTGAGGTAAGCCTGTATTGCTATAAACTTCACTCCTAGACCAGCTTTTTCTGCCTCCCAAAGATTCTGGACCATTGTGTTTTCATTTGCATTTGGCTCCCTGTATTCTTTGATTTCCTCTTTTATTTCTTGGTTGACCTATTCATTGTTTAGTAGCATGTTATTTAATCCCTATGTATTTGTAAAATTTCCAGATTTTTTTCATGAAGTTGATTTGTAGTTTCATGGTATTGTGGTCAGAAAAGATGCATGGTATAACTTCAGTCTTTTTGGTTGAAGAAATAATAGCTGAAAATTTCCCTAATCTGGGGATTAGTTCCTTTATGGTTGTTAATAGGTGCTTTACGTACTTGGGTGCCCCCATGGTGGGTGCATAAATGTTTACAATTGTTATATCCTCTTGTTAGACTGTTTCCTTTATGATTGTATACTGCCCTTCCTTTGTCTCTTGTTTCAGTCTTTATTTTAAAGTCTATTTTGTGCTACTTGAGCTTTCTTTTCACTTCCATTTGCATATTTTTCCATCCCTTCACTTTCAATTTGCATGTGTCTTTCAGTCTGAAATGAATTACTTGTAGTCAGCATATAGACGGGTCTTGCTTTTTTATCCATTTTGTCACTATATGTTTTCTTGATTGGGGCATACAGTCAGTCCATTTATATTCGAAGTAATACTGATATGCATGTAGTTATTGCCATTTTGTTACTTATTTAATAGTTGTTTTTGTAATTCTTCTCTGTTTCTTTCTTCTCTTGCTCTCTTTTCTCACAGTTTGCTGGCTTTCTTAATGATATACTTGGATTCCTTTCTCTCTTTTTTTCATATCTATTACTGGTTTCTGATTTATGGTTACCATTTAGTTTTTTTATATATAACATCTTATGTATATAGCAGTCTATATTAAGTTCTGGTGGCTTAAATTTGCACCCATTCTAAAAGTGCTAAATTTTTACTTCTCTCCCCCTCCTGCCCATTTTAGGTATATAGTGTCATACTTTACGTCCTTTTATTTGGTGAATCCCTTGACTGATTTTTATAGATATACTTAATTTTAGTGCTTTTGTGCTTCCTACTTTTCTTACTCCTACTTATGGTCATTCCTTTCTACTCAAAGAATTCACTTTAACATTTCTTATAAAGCTGGTTTAGTGGTAATGAATTCCTTTAACATTTTTTTTTTTTTTGGTCTGGGGAAACTCTTTATCTCTCCTTCTATTCTGAATGATAGCCTTGCTGGATAGAGTATTCTTGGTTGCAGCCTTTTTCCTTGCAGTACTTTGAATATATCATGCCAGTCCCTTCTGGCTTGTCAAGTTACTGCTGAAAAATCAGCTGATAGTCTTGTGGGGTTTCTCTTGTATGTAACGCTTTCCTCTTGCTTTTTATAAAATTCTCTATCACCACTTTTTGTCATTTTAATTATCATGTGTCTTGGTGTGGACCTCCTTGAGTTGATTTTGTGGGGGACTCTGTGCCTCTTGGATCTAGGTATCAGTTCCTTCCCCAGATTAGGGAAGTTTTCAGCTATTATTTCTTCAAATACATTTTTTGCCCTCTCTTCTCTCTCTTCTTCTGGGATTCCTATAATGTAATGTTACTATGCTTGATAGTGTCACTGAGATCCTTTAATCTATTCTCATTTTTTATTTTTATTTATCCTGTTCACCTTTATTGTTTTCCATTACTCTGTCCTTCAGGTCACTGATCTATTCTTGTGTTTTCTCTTGTCTATTTATTCCCTCTAGTGTATTTTTCATTTCAGTAATTGAGTTCTTCATCTCTGGTTCACTCTTTTATATTTTCTATTTGTTGAAGGCCTCACTGAGATCCTCCACTCTTTTCTCAAGTCCAGTGAGTATCTTTATGCCCATTACTTTAAATTCTCTATCAGACATATTGCTTATCTCCATTTCTTTATCATCTTGCAGTGATTTTTGTCTTGTTCTTTCATTTGGGATATATTCATCTGTCTCCTCATTTTGTCTAACTCTGTGTCTGTTTCTATGTCTTAGGAAAGTCAGCTGCATCTCCTGCTCTAGAAAGTAGTGGTCCTATGAAGAAGAGGTCCTACAGTGCCTTGCAGGGCACTTCCCCTGTTCATCAGAACCTGGTGCTTCAGGGGTATCTCCTATGTGTGTTGAGTGTGCCTTATTATGGCTGAGCCACATTTGCCTTCAGTCCAGTTGTCTGCAGTGGTTCTCTTTGTCTATTGTTGGCAGGAATTTGTCCTTGTGTTATTGTTAATGGGCCCGTCTGGAGCCACCTTGGGCTTGAGTTGGGTCAGACGAGGTGTTTTCCAGAGCTATGGTCACACCAAAGTGTAGGTTGTTCTCCCTGTGTTGTCCCTGACAGGCTTTTGTTGGTGGGCGGAGCCTGTAGTCAGACTAGATGCCTGCTCCCAGTGCTGGGGCCTCAGTGGAAGTGGTTTGTGTGGTTATCTTTCCCTCTCTCCAGGGAAGGAGTCACTTTGGAGTAGTGCTGGCCACTGTTGGGACTTCTTGCACATGCCATGCTTGTGGCACAGCTTTGGATGGTCTCCTCATGAGGGTGGGTTGGATTGGGTGGGTCCACAGGAGAGCATGGGCATGGGTGTACTGTTATCAAGCAGTGGAGAGTGTTTGTGCTGGTTCCCATAGGTATCCATATATCTAGGCTGAAGGGTGGGAGAGGGAAATGGTGCCTGGCAGCTCTTTTGTTCCTGGAGAAGTCTCCTAAAGATCCCTGCCACTCCTGCACACATTCTGAGATTAGGAAATAAATCTCTTTCCTGTTTACTCCAGGCATTTTTCAAACTGCTGCTTCTGTGCTCTATCTCCACAGGGATGTTTGTTATGCAGTCTCTAGAAGGGGGGAGGGGGGGAATGCAGTTTCTTATTGCCCCTCAGCTCTCCCAGCACCAATTCACTGATTTTTAAAGTTCTGGGTGTTAAGCTCCACTGATTGTAAAAACTCATGATTTTAAGCTCCTCTGGTTTTCAAAGCCAAACGTTATGGGGATTTGTCTCTCAGCGCAGGTCTCCTGTGCCTGAGGTGCCTAGTATGCAATCTGCGCCTCTTTCTTCTCCATGTCTGTGGTGTCCCTCCCACCTGTGGACAGTCTCATTGATCAGTTTGGTTCTCCACTGCATCTCTGTCCATCCTACCACATTTGATGTGGCCTTTTCTTTATGATTAGTGGTGGAGAGTCTGTTCTGCCAATATTCAGGTTGTTTTCTGGGTTATTTACACTGATGTGCCTGTTACCTAGGTATATCCATGAAATGAGCTAAGCTTAGAATTTGCCTACTCTGCCATCTTCCCCAGAAGTCTTCTAAAATGTTTTATAACTTTTTTCAAAGTTTATTTCCTATCATTCTCTACTCAGGTGGACGTTTTCTTCCTCATGATGCTTCAGGGACCCTAACTCTAAATTTTGTGGTTCTATGCCATCAGGCTTCTGAGTTCTCTGGGTTAGGGTTGACAGGAAAAAGAGAATAGTGAAATTCACATATTTCTCAATAGCAAAAACTTGTCATATGGCTTCATCAGGATACAAAATAGTCCCCAAATGCACAGCTACTTCCAACCACTACTTTATACTGTGAAAATGGAACAAAGCTCAGTGGATGTCTCATTATCTCTGCTGTCTGCTGATTCCTGGGCTCTAATAACAGAGCTTCTGATTTAGCCTGGGCAGCAAGTCCCAACAATCTGCTTGGAGTCCCACAGGTGCTTCTGATACAAGGCACACAAATATCTTCCACTTACTCTCCCATGCCATGCCATACCCTGCCCTGTCCTTCCTCATCCTGTGCCATACAAGGTTGACCAACATAAACTGTATCAAGGGGCTCCCTTGTCCTGTGGCTTCTGGTGGGGTTCGGCCAAGGTGAGCACTCATGGAGACTGAAAGGAAGGAGGGGAGGAGACTGAGGAGAAGGAATTTTGTTTTCAACTCCCTCTGTGGAATTGCCATCCTGTGGTTTTGCTTCCCTCCTCCAACAGTCAGAGCTCATTCAGTTAGCTGTCTCCATAGCCCTTTCTGTCTTTAGGTTCTGATAAGAGTTCCCTCCCCCTATCCCTACAGCCTAGGGACAGTACCAATGCCACACCAGAATACTACTTTATAAATGTGGCTTCTTTACACCTGCCCACACCCTAGGAAATAGTAATTTTACTCAGTTCTCTTCAAATTCCCATCTGTTTCTGCTGGGACCATGGCTGATTCACAGGGGCTCGTGGACAACATTGAGAAACACCAGGTAAAGGCAGGATATCCCACAGCCCCTGGGGAACCTGAATGAAACATTTGAACTACAAGAGGTTTAATGCAGCTGAAGCAAAAGTGAGGAGTGACAGTTGAGAATGATGAAGTGGGTAGGATCCATACCATGAAGGGCATTTCTCCCATGCTCAAATGTCTGACCACAGCAGTGAGGTTAATCAGGAGGCTTTCCAGTAGATTAGGTAAGAAATGAGTTTCAACTCAAAGACATAAGGAGTAACACCAGAGAAGATAATCAAGGTCCAATTGTTAGAACCTATCTACATTGTTACTAAAGCTGCATTTGTGGACCAATTAATCCACAAGCACGGAAAAAATGCCTCTGGAGAGAAAAACAGAAGAGGTAGCTAAAGATGCTTGTTTTAGGAAAAATACAAGACGAAATGTACTACCAGGACCATAATGTCCCTTTTGCCATGTATCTAACCTCTATATTAATTTGTTTATCACCAAAAAGTTTTGCTCAAACTTTGGAGGTTCTTTTCCTCCCTCATGGGAGGAAAGTTGCCCATTGTAGGATCATTTGTTATAGCAAAGAAAATGGATTTTTTTGTATAGTCAGCTTTGTTAGGCTACATTTGCTATGTGAAATGAAAAATATCCAAAACTCAAAAGACTAAATAAAAATTATAATTAGAAGTAGTATTTGCTAAGCAGTATTAATGATTTAATATTGCAGATGCCCAATGCTGTAGAGACCTCTTATAAAGTATTCCTAAAGATACCTAATAAATATGCAAAACTGGAAAAGATTCAAGGCAGAAATTTTATTTCTTCCCTTTCTCTCACTCTCTGCCTAAGAACTGATATTAATACCTCAAGGTAAAAGAACTTTGTATTGTTACACATTTGTGTATTATTTTTAACCAGTTGCTTAAGGTTATTTTTTGCTCTTTCCTACTTCTTTCTGCCTTGAGTATCTTACAGTTTTTAAACAGAATTCAAGGAACTGATACATGAATTTTAGGTAAGATTTTACCATCAATTTTGGCCTATTCTGACTTCTTTCATTAATGTACTGTGGATTGTTTTGTGGTAGGGGAAGCAAAAGCCTATTTGTCTTCTTCCCTTGTGTTGTGGGTATCATGAGTTCAATAACATTTTCTAAGTTTCTATGACTCTAAACACTAAAGAAGTTCTTGTCTCCTTCCCCTTTCTAAGTTATTTTAGCACTGAACTGGGGAGAGAGGTCATGTTACCAATGTCATCTTTCACTGGAATAATGCTTAGTAGATTATAAAATATGCTACATTTGTCATTTGAAGGTATTTTCCAAATATTTAAGTTGGCCATGGTATGTAGCCAAATGGAAGTATGCTTTTAAAATTCAGGCCATGTTCCAAGTTGAAACTTAACTTAGGATTGGAATAAAAATTCAAATCATGTACCAGGTTGGCCCACTGCTACTGGACATGTCAGTACCTGCACTGCTTACAGCCCACAGTAAATAGGCAGCTATAGGTGATCATGCTTGGTATCACATGATCAGCTGACTAGAAAAGATGGATGCCCAATGGAAGGGCCGCTAATTCAAAATCTGGATATTGATACAGCTCATCTTTACATGCCAGGCCATGTTATAGTCAAGTTCTCTCTCAGGAATTTGAGCTAGGAATTACTACCAAGAGAGGGGAATAAATAGAAGTGGCAGCAGCTGAAAGACCATGAGGTAGAATTTACTGTTATCTATATTACAAACCTATCACCTGACATAATTATAGCAGCCAGAAAAGTCAAAGGAAAACACCATTCTTAAAGCAAAAAGGCTTTGCATTATATGTTAAAAAAGAAAAAAAGAAGATAGTAGGAAGGGAAAAATGAAGGGGGGGAAATCGGAGGGGGAGACGAACCATGAGAGACTATGGACTCTGAGAAACAAACTGAGGGTTCTAGAGGGGCGGGGGGTGGGGGATAGGTTAGCCTGGTGATGGGTATTAAAGAGGGCACATATTGAATGGAGCACTGGGTGTTATATACAAACAATGAATCATGGAACACTACATCAAAAACTAATGATGTAATGTATGGTGATTAACACAACATAATAAAATAAAAAAAAGAAGAAGATGATTTCTACAAACTACTACAGCCTTGCCCACTTGCCACAAAAATCACAAAGTGAAATTAGTTTGAGTTAATTACATCATGTCACCTTGTCTGACCAAGTGCCAGCCAAAAATGCCCTGCAATTCAAGGACTCCTTATCTTGTATATTCATCCTACATTTGGAGTACAGATTTGAGCACTGGGTGTTATACGAAAACAATGGATCATGGATCACTACATCAAAAACTAATGATGTATTGTATGGTGACTAACATAACATAAAAAAATTTAAAGAAAAGAATATATTAAAAAGTAACTATGCCAATGCAGCTTTATGTGGCTGAAACTTAATCATAATCCTGCTCACATACTTATCTATCTCAAGAGAATTGGTTTCCATTTTGATAGTGATGACAGAACAATGAGTAGGTGTAAATCATTACATTGTCAGAACAGTCACCTGAATGGTTGAATAATAATTTGAGGCATCTTTGGAAAAGCAGGTACTACAGGAAACAAGGGGGGATGTGGCTTCAATAATAATGTGCCTTTATCATTAATATGTAGAAATGCCTTTCTTAACACATATTAAGCAGGTGTCATTATTTTCACCCATTCAAATTTTAAAATAATTGAAGGTGACTAAAATTAATGCACATTTAGGTGAGTTGGTGAAATAAATTTTGAAAATTTCAAATAAAAAAAAGGAAATATGTATATAAAACCACATTTAAACATTTAAATGGAAAATAAATGAGAAAATATATAATTACTAAACATGGCTTCTGGTCAACTCAGGAGAATCACTGTTATCAAAGCATTCCCATCATTCCAGATAAAAGCAAAGAAATATTTTAGGTTACTTAGGAAAAAATTGCAAATGCTAATAAATGCATATATTCTTTTGCTCAAAGCCTATATCATTGACCACTGTGCAGTTGGAGTCCTGGGATGTAGACTCCAAGATGGAGTTTAGCATCTAGGATGTTAAAAACACCCTTGTTGATCCAGAAGTATGGAAGGGAATAGTGGGTTGGAGACAAGACTGAGAGGAGGGTGAGGTCCGGCTGTGATATAGGCTCAGCAACAGCTTCAGCTGGGCACACAGGGAAGCTCTGGAGCTAAAATGTTATGAGTTGGGCCCAGATGATTAAGACTGTATCCCTCACAGATCAGTCATTGAATGTGAGCCATGCTGGGAAAGGATGTAACATTATGTTAGATGACTCTCTGCAGCTGAGATAATCACTAAACTTCCCAGTAGCTAACAACTGCCTCATAAGGTGACCATCTATCCCTGAGTTCCTAGGACTGTCCTTATTTTAGCATTGAAAAATCCCAGGCAAACCACAATGGTTGGTCACATTACTGTCTGCCAACAACACTTCAGCCCCTGAGACAACAAATTTTTCATTGATCAGGTGTGTGTCTATCACAACACCTTCACCAATTCCCTAGGATTCTAGGGACCTCAAGTTGGAGTCCAGTATCTGTCAAAGTTCTTAAAAGATGTTAATGGTAACTGCTGTGTTTGGATGATTGCACAAATTGGGCTTGCTTATAACCAAGGAATGACCATAATATCTTCTCTCCTATCTCCCAGAGAATTGTGGTCACACAAATTAAGATCATTTTGGAAAGGACTCACTGAACCAAGGAGATAACACAATGCCAAAGTCTGGTACTCTATCAAGTTATTATGCATGTAACTTTCCCAATGATGAGGTCTCTTTTACAGTACAATTCTTGTTTTCTGTGGGGCACAGCATATGCCTCTAAAACCAAGCAGCCTGACAAATAGCAAATATGCCTGGAAACAATTATTTTATGTCGAAAATCTAGAATAAACAGGCTGTTTCAATGTCAAGAGAGGACAAACTTTCTAGTTAAAATTTGCCATATACCACAGGATGGTGATATTTCAGTAACTAATGATGTTCCTCACCAAATTTAAGTTTATGTTATTAATGTTGAGGTTGTAATAGTAACCAGATATACAGGTTGACAAAAAGAACACGAAACAAAAACCAAAGGAACCATTTGATTGATTCATTGATATCGCAAGATAACAGCCTTGGTCATGGAGGTGGGAATGCAGAACAGAGTTTGACTCCCCTTCTTATTCAATCACCTTGGTCTGACGCTTCCACTTTAGCCTCCATCCAGCTCTTCATACCTCAACCCCAAAAACCTCTGTTTTATTCAATGTATCCTTCTGGCTGACTGTTTACAAGAGCTAGATCTGAGAAACTCAAGGAAGCAATGTTCATCTACTAGTAATAGCTAAGTGGCAAATGTGGCAGAGTTTAAAATAAAAGTAATGCACCTCCAGGTAAACTAGTAAACCCAGTTGCTCAAAGTAATGGATTCACAACTCTATGGTCAACTAATCTTTGACAGAGCAAGAAAGAATGTCTAATGGAAAAAAAGTCTCTTCAACAAATGGTGTTGGACAGCAACATGCAGAAGAATGAAACTGGACCACTTTCTTACAGGATACACAAAAATAAATTCAAAATGGATGAAAGACCTTAATGTGAGTCAGGAAACCATCAAAATCCTAGAGGAGAACACAGGCAGCAACCTCTTCAACCTCAGCCACAGCAGCTTCTTGCAGGACATGTCTCTAAAGGCAAGGGAAACAAAAGCAAAAATGAACTATTGGGACTTCATCAAGATAAAAAGCTTCTTCACAGCAAAGGAAACAGTCAACAAAACTAAAAGGCAGCCTACAAAATGGTAGAAGAAATTCGAAAACAACATATCTGATAAAGGATTAGTATCCAAAATCAGCAAAGAACTTATCAAACTCAATACCCAAAAAATAAGCCAGTTAAGTAATGGGCAGAAGACATGAATAGCACTTTTCCAAAAAAGACATCCAGATGGCTAACAGACACAAGAAAAGATGCTCAACATCACTCATCATCAGGGAAATATAAATCAAAACCATGATGAGATACCATCTCACACCTATCAGGATGGCTAAAATTACTAAGCAAGCATAGTAGAATACCTGCTCTACTATATTCTCAGAATCCTTTCTCCTGGGTAGAGTTATTTTTAACTAAAATATTTCCCTTTCTATTCAGGCAGAAATAATTCTTCACTTGACAATAAAAGAAAATAATATAAAATTGAGGTATGAAGAGCTGGATGGAGGCTAACATCAACAGGTGTTGGTGAGGATGAGGAGAAAGGGGACTTCTCTTGCACTTCTGGTGGGAATGCAAACTGGGGCAGCCACCCTGGAGAACAGTATGAAGGTCCTCAAAATGTTAAAAATGGAACTACCCTATGATCCAGAAATTGCACTACTAGGTATTTACCCAAAGGATACAAAAATACAGATTTAAGGAGGTACACACACCCCAATGTTTATAGCAAAATTATCAACAATAACCAAACTATGGAGAGAGTCCAAATGTTCATGACTGATGAATGGATAAAGAAGATGCAACATATATATATACAATGTAGTATTACTCAGCCATCAGAAAGGATAAATACTTACCATTAACATTGATGTGGATGGAACTGGAGGGTATTATGCTGAGTGAAATAAGTCAGAGAAAGACAAATACCATATGATCTCACTCATATGTGGAATTTAGGAAAGAAAACTGATGAACATATGGGAAGGGGGAAAAGAGAGAAAGGAGAATGGGGAAACAAGCCATAAGAGACTCTTAACAATAGAGATCAAAGTGAGGGTTGATGGAGTAAGGTGGATGGTGATGCTCAAAGTAATGGATTCACAACTCTATGGTCAACTAATCTTTGACAGAGCAACCGTTTGTTGAAGAGACTTTTTTTCCATTAGACATTCTTTCTAGATGGGTGATGGGTATTGAGGAAGGCACTTGTTATGATGAGCAATAGGTATTGTATGTAAGTGATGAATCACTGAATTCTACTCCAGAAACCAATATTACACTGTATGTCAACTACCCAAAATTTAAATTTAAAAAAGTATGTTGTTTAATTTGTCCAATTTTGTGAATTTTCCAGTTTTCTTTGTTATTGATTTCTAACTGTATCTTGTTGTTCTCAAAGAAGATGTTTTGTATAATATCTATCTCCTAAAATCTACTGATATTTAATTTTTGGCCTAACATATGGTCTATCCTGGAAAGTGTCCCATGTACATTTAAGAATGTGTATGCTATTTTAGATCTAGTTGGTTTATTGTATTAAGTCCTCTATTTCTTTATCTTCTGTTTGGTTGTTCTACCCATCTTGTGAAAGGGATACTGAAGTCTCCAACTGTTTTTGTAGAACTGTCTATTTCTCCAAATCTGTTGGGTTTTGCTTCATATATTTTGATGGTCCATCACTAGGTGCATAATGTTTATAATTGTCATATCTTCTTGCTGTATTGAAGCTTTTATGTAATGTTCTTCTTTTGTCATTTAAAGTCTATTTTGTCTGATATTAGTATAGCCACTCCTGATCTGTTTTGGTGACTATTTGCATGGAATATCTTTTTCCATCCTTTGACTTTCTTAAAAAAAGATTTATTTATTTTAAAGAGAGAGCAAGCACATGAGTGGGGAGGAGAGGCAAAGTGAGAGGGAGAGAGAGAACGAATCCTCAAGCAGACTCTCTGCTGAACACAGAGCTTGAGGCAGGGCTGATCCCAGGACCCTGAGATCATGACTTGAGCTGAAATCAAGAACTGGCTGCTTTCCTGACTAACCCACCCAGGCATCTGGTATCCTTTCACTTTGAAGCTGTTTGTGTCTTTAGATTTCAAGTGAGCCTCTAGTTGACAGCATATAGTTGAATCATGTGTTTTTTATCCATTCTGCCAGTTCCCATCTTCTGATTGGAGAGTTTAATCCATTTACATTTAAAGTAATTACTTAGAAGGTAGAACTTTATCTGTACCTCTGTGATCAGAAGCAACAATCAGAAGTCAGAGCATAGATCCCCAATATTTGGAAGACAAGATCCCCTTTGCTTACCCTGGCTCCTGCAAGCTGTGTGCAAGCTGCTCCATGAGAGTTGCCTGCCATGGGGCTAGGGGTGGGGGATGGGCAGCTGCTACTGTGCTAAGAGCTGAAATTTAACAAAATTAATCACAGTTTACCTTCCAAGTCGCAAGCCTTCAACAGACTCCAGAGTTCCAAAAAGAGTTACATGAGACAGATTCTGCCAGTGCAATTGTTGTCTAGGTAGGGAGACAGATTCCTGATGCTTCCTACTCTACTATATTCTCAGAATCCTTTCTCCTGGGCAAAGTTTTTGTTTGTTTGTTTGTTTTTTTAGCCTTTTAAAATTTTTTTTAAATTTTTTATTCTTATGTTAATCCCCATACATTACATCATTAGTTTTAGATGTAGTGTTCCATGATTCATTGTTTGTGCATAACACCCAGTGCTCCATAAAGAATGTGCCCTTCTCAATACCCATCACCAGGCTAACCCATCCTCGCACCCCCCTCCCCTCTAGAACCCTCAGTTTGTTTTTCAGAGTCCATCGTCTCTCATGGTTCATCTACCCCTCCGATTTCCCCCGCTTCATTCATCCCCTCCTGCTACCTTCTTCTTCTTCTTTTTTTTTTCTTAACATATATTGCATTATTTGTTTCAGAGGTACAGATCTGAGACTCAACAGTCTTGCACAATTCACAGCGCTTACCAGAGCACATACCCTCCCCAGTGTCTATCACCCAGTCACCCCATCCCTCCCACCCCACCCCCCGCTCCAGCAACCCTCAATTTGTTTCCTGCAATTAAGAATTCCTCATATCAGTGAGGTCATATGATACATGTCTTTCTCTGTTTGACTTATTTCGCTCAGCATACCACCCTCCAGTTCCATCCACGTCGTTGCAAATGGCAAGATCTCATTCCTTTTGATGGCTGCATAATATTCCATTGTATATATATACCACTTCTTCTTTATCCATTCATCTATTGATGGACATCTTGGCTCTTTCCACAGTTTGGCTATTGTGGACATTGCTGCTATAAACATCGGGGTGAACGTACCCTTTCGGATCCCTACTTTTGTATCTTTGGGGTAAATACCCAGTAGTGCAATTGCTGGATCATATGGTAGCTCTATTTTCAACTTTTTGAGGAACCGCCATACTGTTTCCAGAGTGGTTGCACCAGCTTGCATTCCCACCAACAGTGTAGGAGGGTTCCCCTTTCTCCGCATCCCCGCCAACATCTGTCGTTTCCTGACTTGTTAATTTTAGCCATTCTGACTGGTGTGAGGTGGTATCTCATTGAGGTTTTGATTTGGATTTCCCTGATGCCGAGCAATATTGAGCACTTTTTCATGTGTCTGTTGGCCATTTGGATGTCTTCTTTGGAAAAATGTCTGTTCATGTCTTCTGCCCATTTCTTGATTGGATTCTTTGTTCTTTGGGTGTTGAGTTTGATGAGTTCTTTATAGATTTTGGATACTAGCCCTTTATCTGATATGTCATTTGCAAATATCTTCTCCCATTCTGTCGGTTGTCTTTTGGTTTTGTTGACTGTTTCCTTTGCTTTGCAAAAGCTTTTTATCTTGATGAAGTCCCAATAGTTCATTTTTGCCCTTGCTTCCCTTGCCTTTGGCGATGTTTCTAGGAAGAAGTTGCTGCGGCTGAGGTCAAAGAGGTTGCTGCCTGTGTTCTCCTCAAGGATTTTGATGGACTCCTGTCTCACATTGAGGTCTTTCAACCATTTGGAGTCTCTTTTTGTGTGTGGTGTAAAGAAATGGTCCAGTTTCATTCTTCTGCATGTGGCTATCCAATTTTCCCAACACCATTTGTTGAAGAGACTGTCTTTTTTCCATTGGACATTCTCTCCTGCTTTGTCAAAGATGAGTTGACCATAGAGTTGAGGGTCCATTTCTGGGCTCTCTATTCTGTTCCATTGATCTATGTGTCTGTTTTTGTGCCAGTACCATACTGTCTTGATGATGACAGCTTTGTAATAGAGCTGGAAGTCCGGAATTGTGATGCCGCCAGCTTTGCTTTTCTGTTTCAACATTCCTCTAGCTATTCGGGGTCTTTTCTGGTTCCATACAAATTTTAGGATTATTTGTTCCATTTCTTTGAAAAGAGTGGATGGTATTTTGATGGGGATTGCATTGAATGTGTAGATGGCTCTAGGTAGCATTGACATCTTCACTATATTTGTTCTTCCAATCCATGAGCATGGAACGTTTTTCCATTTCTTTGTGTCTTCCTCCATTTCTTTCATGAGTATTTTATAGTTTTCTGAGTACAGATCCTTTGCCTCTTTGGTTAGATTTATTCCGAGGTATCTTATGGTTTGGGGTGCAATTGTAAATGGGATCGACTCCTTAATTTCTCTTTCTTCTGTCTTGTTGTTGGTGTATAGGAATGCCACTGACTTCTGTGCATTGATTTTATATCCTGTCACTTTACTGAATTCCTGTATGAGTTCTAGCAGTTTTGGGGTGGAGTCCTTCGGGTTTTCCACATAAAGTATCATATCATCTGCAAAGAGTGAGAGTTTGACTTCTTCTTTGCCGATTTGGATGCCTTTTATTTCTTTTTGTTGTCTGATTCCTGTGGCTAGGACTTCCAATATGATGTTGAGTAGCAGTGGTGATAGTGGACATCCCTGCCGCATTCCTGACCTTAGGGGGAAAGCTCTCAGTTTTTCCCCATTGAGAATGATATTCGCTGTAGGTTTTTCATAGATGGCTTTTATGATATTGAGGTATGTACCCTCTATGCCTATACTCTGAAGAGTTTTGATCAAGAAAGGATGCTGTACTTTGTCAAATGCTTTTTCTGCATCTATTGAGAGGATCATAGGATTCTTGTTCTTTCTTTTGTTAATGTATTGTATCACATTGATTGATTTGCGGATGTTGAACCAACCTTGCAGCCCAAGGATAAATCCCACTTGGTGGTGGTGAATAATCCTTTTAATGTACTGTTGGATCCTATTGGCTAGTATTTTGGTGAGAATTTTTGCATCCATGTTCATCAGGGATATTGGTCTGTAGTTCTCCTTTTTGATGGGTCTTTGTCTGGTTTGGGGATCAAGGTAATGCTGGCCTCCTAAAATGAGTTTGGAAGTTTTCCTTCCATTTCTATTTTTTGGAACAGTTTCAGAAGAATAGGTATTAATTCTTCTTTAAGTGTTTGGTAGAATTCCCCTGGGAAGCCATCTGGCCCTGGGCTTTTGTGTTTTGGGAGAGTTTTGATGACTGCTTCAATTTCCTTAGTGGTTATAGGTCTGTTCAGGTTTTCTATTTCTTCCTGGTTCAGTTTTGGTAGTTGATACATCTCTAGGAATGCATCCATTTCTTCCAGGTTATCTAATTTGCTGGCATAGAGTTGCTCATAATATGTTCTTAGAATTGTTTGTATTTCTTTGGTGTTGGTTGTGTTCTCTCCTCTTTCATTCATGATTTTGTTGATTTGGGTTATTACTCTTTTCTTTTTGATAAGTCTGGCCCGGGGTTTATCAATCTTGTTAATTCTTTCAAAGAACCAGCTCCTAGTTTCGTTGATCTGTTCTACTGTTCTTTTGGTTTCTATTTCATTGATTTCTGTTCTGATCTTTATTATTTCTCTTCTCCTACTGGGTTTAGGCTTTATTTGCTATTCTTTCTACAGCTCCTTTAGGTGTAGGGTTAGGTTGTGTACTTGAGACCTTTCTTGTTTCTTGAGAAAGGCTTGTATTGCTATGTACTTTTCTCTTAGGACTGCCTTTGCTGCATCCCAAAGATTTTGAACAGTTGTGTTTTCATGTTCATTGGTTTCCATGTATTTTTTTAATTCTTCTTTAATTTCCTGGTTGACCAATTCATTCTTCAGTAGGATGCTCTTTAGCCTCCATGTATTTGAGTTCTTTCCAACTTTCCTCTTGTGATTGAGTTCTAGTTTCAAAGCATTGTGGTCTGAAAATAGGCAGGGAATGATCCCAATCTTTTGGTACCAGTTGAGACCTGATTTATGACCTAGGATGTGATCTATTCTGGAGAATGTTCTATGGGGACTAGAGAAGAATGTGTATTCCGTTGCTTTGGGATGGAATGTTCTGAATATGTCTGTGACCTAGGATGTGATCTATTCTGGAGAATGTTCCATGGGGACTAGAGAAGAATGTGTATTCCGTTGCTTTGGGATGCAATGTTCTGAATATGTCTGTGAATATGTCCAGTGTGTCATTTAAATCTTTATTTCCTTGTTGATATTTTGCTTAGACGATCTGTCCATTTCAGTGAGGGGGGTGTTTAAGTCCCCCACTATTATTGTATTGTTGTTGATGTGTTTCTTTGCTTTTGTTATTAATTGCCTTCTATAATTGGCTGCTCCCATGTTAGGGGCATAGATATTTACAGTTGTTAGATATTCTTGTTGGATAGACCCTTTAAGTAGGATAGAGTGTCCTTCCTCATCTCTTATTACAGTCTTTGGTTTAAAATCTAATTTGTCTGATATAAGGATTGCCACCCCAGCTTTCTTTTGGTGTCCATTAGCATGGTAAATGGTTTTCTACCCCCTCACTTTCAATCTGGGGGTGTCTTTGGGTCTAAAATGAGTCTCTTGCAGACAGCATATCAATGGGTCTTGTTTTTTAATCCAGTCTGATAGCCTGTGTCATGGGCAAAGTTATTTTTAACTAAAATATTTCCCTTTCTATTCAGGCAGAAATAATTCTTCACTTGACACTAAGAGAAAATAACATAAAATTTGTTAGACATGGAACAGAATCTAAGCAAGTTGAGTAGCCTAACATATACACACAAAGTAAACATAGCTCACTGTAATCCTATCAAGTCACAATCCATTGATTGTTACCAATGAGATTGATGTTAAATTACAAAGCACAGAATGAAAAGGGGAAATCGGAGAAGGAGACGAACCATGAAAGACTATGGACTCTGAGAAACAAACTGAGGGTTCTAGAGGGGAGGAGCGTGGTGGGATGTGTTAGCCTGGTGATGGGTATTAGAGAGGGCACATTCTACATGGAGCACTGGTTGTTATATGCAAACAATCATGGAACACTACAGCAAAAACTAATGATGTAATCTATGGTGATTAACATAACATAATAATAAAAAAATAAAGGCTAAAGAGTCAAAACTGAAAAAAAAAAAAAGCACAGAGAAAGCTCAGTGCACCTCTGATTTAAAGCAGCAGGGACATCCCAACAACTCACTTGGCTGGAATCAATTACTGAGATTGTCATTCCAAGAAAAGACAATGGAGAAAATAAAAGTGGGAATAGTCCAACCATGCAATTATTTGCATTCTGCCATTTAAATTTTGTTGTCTAATAGTTATTTGGTAATGAAAGCTGAAAAACTTATAGAAACAAATGTTTAGGCAACATAAGTTGTTTATACCTCCTTAATTAACAGATAAGAATATCTGTGTGATAGGCATTGGGGATGCAGAAAAAAATAAGACAGTTTCTGAACTCAAGGGACTAATAAGGGAGGTAAACACATGAGCAGAACCCAAGAGAAGGAGACTGTAGAAGTGAGGATGTGCTTATCAGGAAAGTCTTGTTTTCTAAAAACAGTAACACTTGATTAGAGTAAAAAAAAAAAAAGAATGGAAATTAAGGAACTGGAAAAAGGGTAGTTTTTTAGGCAGAGGAAATTCACATTTGGGAAAAGAGCAGGCCCTTTGGTATGGCAGGAGCAAATAATACAAATGGAGGTGTGACAAGAAGTGATGTCAAAATCACTGAACTCAGACCCCAAAGGCCTTGTAGGGCATGTTATGGAGCTTGGGCATGATCCCATAGACAAGGGTGAGATAGGCTGTGGCTTTTGTGCCACTCAAGGCAGGCTAGGTATTATTTGCCCTTTCTCTTCTATTCAAGGATGTTTTTGAAACAAGGGAGGGTGTGATCCTGTTCAAAATTATTGTTAGATTTATTAACCAAGCAAGAGTAAATGGCTGGAGATTTTAATTATTTATCTTATTAATAAGATAGTTGCTCACAACATAGGCTATGAGTGCGCATTTGAGGTGAGAGTGGTACTGTTGGTGAAAAGGCATTAAAGGGATTTCATGGGGGAAAGAAGTGATAAGGTCAGAGTAGTTCTGTATTATCCTCTATGTTAATTCTTATAAATCATGTTTCCCAGGATGATTCTGAGCAAGGTTGTAAAGGTAAAACTGGTCAGGGGTCTCTTCTCCCAACACCAAACAGTGATGACTCTGAGCAATCTTACCCTACTTCCCACTACACCAGGGCTGACTTTCCTTGCTCTCAATTTTCTTCTTCCCTGTCTCACCCAGGAGCACATAGGTTTTTAATCTACTTGCCCTTTGACAAGAGAATGAAAGTTTCCATTCTTAATAAATCCACTAGGCAATCGTAGTAACCTCTACTCTGCAAAAGACCTCCACTTTGTAAAGGACAACCCCTTAACTCAAATAAGACATCTCTGATATTAGGTTATCAGTCACCAAGGCTGCCTAGTCAGGGAATATTATGTTGTAGAAGTGGGGTTGGCATAGCTGGGGGCAGGGTGTCTTTCCTTGGGACCTCAAAAATCACCAGAGCCAATCATCACTAGTGTGAGCCTCTAGCCTTGGAGCTGTTGAGTGTTTATGTACTCAGACAGTTTCTCTTCCTCCTGCAGACTCAGAGCCTGTTGACCATCTCTGTGTATGAGTAGTAGGCTTTGAGCCAGTAAAATGCTAAAGAGTGCTATTTAGGCATTCACATGTGCCAGATGATGTGCTTTTATGCATGGTGAACAACTGATCTGATAAAATGTCCTCTGGAAGCATCCAGAGAGGGCCATGATTGGATCAAGCAGAGGGTGGCAGGAAATGTGGAGGCAGTGGCTGTATAGAATGAGATAAATGACACACACTAAAAGCTCTGATAAAAATATCCTCATGGGAAAGGGCATTTGACCATATATTTCTCTTCTTTGCTATTCAAGAATGTGGGATGGTAGATGGTAGGATTAAACTATATTTAGAATCCAGATCTTTAGAGATGTGATATGCATGCACTAAAGTGAATGGAATGGAATGGATGACTGACATTCTTGAAAAACTCCTAACTTGCATGTCACTGAATTTTAAAGAATAAATTTTTTTTAAAAGTTTTATCTATTTAAGGTGAGGATAACACACAGCTACCTGGAATCACAAATCCATAAAAAGCTCACTGCTTTATGTGCCATATTTTGGACTCTAGATGGAAAAAGCCTTGAAATTCTGATGTATTATGACATTTGGGGATTTTTGCACTCCGTTTCTAAGTTACACAATGTAACACTATTAAGAATCATTCATCAAAGTAAAGGTACCCTAGGGACCACCAACTAGCAGTGAACTCTCTCTTGACCATTAGTTGTGATTGCTAGTATTTGCTCCATTTTAAATTTTTTAACCCCACAGTGTTCCAAATAGTACCACTTATCACAGGACTCAAAAAATAAGAAACGAAAGGAAACTGATTACAAGCTTTTCTCTTGTTTGGCAACAAATAAGCTTCAGACAATTTATAAGCAAGGTTGTCTTTTAATGCACTAAATAGAGTAGCTTTTGAAGGGGGATACAAAGATGTTTATATTGGTTAGCTTACTGGTTCATCCTACTTTGCCTGACCCTGTGTAGTTCTAATAACTAATCTAATGAAATCTTTTTTTTTTTTTGTACCAGACTCAGTTTATGCATCTTTCCAGACCTGCTCAGCTCCACTCAAACCTTTTTCAATGGCGCCTGCCACAATAGCCTCAACTGCAAAAACCATCATTTGTCTCATTCTCTCCCAGAACATCCTCTTCTATGGTGTTATCATAGCCATAGCTATGGCAGCTTCACTGCAAATTTGGTTTTAGCAGGTCCATGGAAATTCTGGGTTACCCAGCAAGTTCCTGCAGTTGCCAAATAACATAATCCATATGTGGGTGAACTATTGTTCCATAGGAAAATTTTTACCAAAAAAAAAAAAAAGAAGAAGAAAGAAAACCAAGAAACAGACTCTTAACTATAGAGAACAAACTGATCGTTACCAGAGGGGATGTGAGTGGGGGGATGGATGAATAGGTGATGAGCATTAAGGAGTGCACTTGTGATGAACACCACATGTAAGTGTTGAGTCACTAAATTCTACACATGAAATTAATATTACATTGTATGTTAACTAAGTGGGATTTAAATAAAAACTTAATTTAAAAAAGAAGATGGAAGGGAGCTAACAAATTCAACATCCTTCCTCCTGATCCACTACCCAGAGGTTTCCAAGACCCAGTGGCACCCTTCATATGAACTTTTCAGAGATGTCCCTTGTGTCCAAGCAACCCCTTGTGTGTTTTTATGAAGTTATAGTTTGCTTTGTAATGTATCACCTTGTGCTTCTTTCCCTATTTCCCTGCTTCACTTCCCTTTCTCTCTTCCCGCCCTGGGATTACAAACTCTAACCCCAAGTTTGCATGTAAGCTTTGCCTCAGACTCTGTTTTCTAGGGCTAAGGTATTTATACTTTCTGTGTTCACCTTTAGTTTGAACTAAATACAATTTATTAATTAACTTATTTTGATTATCAACTTTTTATCCCTGGATTTATTCAAGATAGGAATGGAGAGGACACCCAGTGCATGGTATTGGGGAAGGGATAGTTCAAATCCTTTGGGTATTTAGATCTTAGTTAAAGCCATACGCCTCCAAAGGCACTGCTTTTCAAATCCTAAATGTGATGTGGTAGCTTGAGGGAAAACAAGCCCAGTGTTCTCTTTCAGGATGCAATAGGGTCCTTCCCTTTGAGATACAGTCACTATTGGTTTCTTCCTACATATTAAGAACAGAAGCCTCAATTAGGGAAGCCCTGGGGGAGGCTGATAAATTTGAATGGAAGAAATTATAAATCTGCCCTTCTTTCACAAATGCATGCACCTAATCAAGAGGTACAGTTTCAATTTCAATAATCAATCAATAGATACAACCCACATAAACAACAGTTCTTTGGAGTTCTCAATAATTTAAAAGAATGTAAGGGAATCCTGAGACCAACAAAGTAATAGATATCTCCAGAGCCCAGCACAATCTGGAACAAAGAAAAGTCCAGTAGTAGAGACTTCTGGTGCCTGTGTTATAGCTACTTAATGCATCCTAGTTAACCACTGTTTTATGGTGCTTTGCAATTTGCAAATAATTGATAAAGAGGCAGATATATTGAGTTACCATACATAACTATGCTTGTATATAATTATTTTTCTTATAAAATTAAGGAATTACTTTGGGAGCTTAGGGCTTTAACATTTGTATTTCTAACCTTCTCTACTCTAAGACTTCAGTGTTCTTGATGCTATTTTTTTCATAAATGTGCCACACTTGAGCTCCATAACACACTGAACTGAAAGAGCATATGTACTATATCTATACTGAAAAATTTGGTGTTTGGAGAACAATGAAGAGAACTATTACTCAGACTGGCATTTGAGACTCTAGTTCCACTTATGGATATAATTTTAAACACTTCCCCACACAAATATTTTTTCCCTATAACTAGGTTAAAAGAATGGTACTTCAATATTTGATGTGAATAATACCTAATTTTTATTTTTTCCTTTAAAAAAATTTTTATCTACCATGAATGAAGTCAAATAGCGCTAAAAGTTTACAGCAATAAAGTATACCACATGCTGAAACCATTAGTATATAAATCTGGCTAAGATGTGGGACTCTAAGAATATGTGGTATTAATTTTATTTAGCTAGATGCTTTATAGAAATTGTCACTAGAATATAGTACTTTCCATTTTTTTAAATTTAAATTCAATTAGCCAACATATAGTACATATCCAGTTTTTGATGTAGTGTTCAATGATTCATCAGCTGCATACAACATCCAGTGCTCATCACATCACATGCCCTCCTTAATGCCCATTACCCAGTTACCCCATGCCCCCACCCATCTCCCTTTCCGCAACCCTGTTTGTTTCCCAGAGTCAAGAGTCTTTCATGGTTTGTCTCCCTGTCTGATTTCTTCCCATTCAGTTTTCCCTCCCTTTCCCTATGATCCCCTGTGCTATTCCTTATATTCCACATATGAGTGAAACCATATATAACTATCTTTCTCTGATTGACTTATTTCACTTAGCATATTACCCTTCAGTTGCATGCATGTCTATGTAAATGGTAGGTATTCATCCATTCTGATGGCTGAGTAATAGTCCATTGTATATATGAACCACATCTTTCTTATCCATTCATCTGTTGAAGGGCATCTTGGCTCCTTCCACAGTTTGGCTATTGTGGACATTGCTGCTATGAACATTGGGGTGCAGGTGCCCCTTCTTTTCACTACATCTATATCTTTGGGGTAAATACCTAGTAGTGCAATTGCTGGATCATAGGGTAGCTCTATTTTTAACTTCTTGAGGAACTTCTATACTGTTTTCCAGAGTGGCTCTACCAGTTTGCGTTCCCACCAACCGTGTAAGAGGGTTCCCCTTTCTCCACATCCTCACCAACATTTGTTGTTCCCTGTCTTGTTATGTTTAGCCATTCTGACTGGTGTAAGGTGGTATCTCATTGAGGTTTTGATTTGGATTTCCCTGATGTCAAGTGATGTGGAGCATTTTTTCATGTGTCTTTTGGCCATTTGTATGTCTTCTTTGGAGAAGTGTCTGTTCATGTCTTCTGCCCATTTCTTAACTGGATTATTTGTTCTTTGGGTGTTGAGTTTGATAATTTCTTTATGGATTTGGATACTAGCCCTTTATCTGATATGTCATTTGCAAATATCTTCTCCCATTCTGTAGGTTGCCTTTTGGTTTTGTTGACTGTTTCCTTTGCTGTGCAGAAGCTTTTTATCTTGATGAAGTCCCAATAGTTCATTTTTGCTTTTGTTTCCCTTGCCTTTAGAGATGTGTCTTGAAAGAAGCTGCTGTGGCCGAGGTTGAAGAGGTTGCTGCCTATGTTCTCCTCTAGGATTTTGATGGATTCCTGTCTCATATTTAGGTCTTTCATCCATTTTGAGTTTATCTTTGTGTATCATGTAAGAAAATGCTCCAGTTTCATTCTTCTGAATGTGGCTGTCCAATTTTCCCAGCACCATTTATTGAAGAGACTGTCTTTTTTTCTGTTGGATATTCTTTCCTGCTTTGTCAAAAATTAATTGAACATAGAGTTGAGGGTCCATTTCTGGGCTCTTCTGTTCCATTGATCTATGTGTCTGTTTTTGTGATAGTACTATACTGTCTTGATGATCACAGCTTTGCAATATAGCTTGAAGTCAGGCAACACGATGTCCCCAGCTTTGCTTTCACTTAATTCAAACTTCTGTGTTAGAAATACTCATGTTTGTTAACACAAAAAATTGTAATGAGTTTATGATATGGGCTGATTATCAACTGGAAAACTGTATCACACCTGGAAAACCAGTTTCATTTAGTGGAAATTGGTCACTGCGTTGGTCTGTCTGTCTGTCTGTCTGTCTCTGTCTCTCTCTTACATACATACATACACACACACACACACTCAATCACTCATACACATGCCTTCCTTAAAGACGTCTAATCTAGAATGCTGATTCTTCCTACTTCAACACAATTTTATACCTTCCCCAGCCCAAAATAATTCATAAATCAATGAATGCTTATATACACACAGGCACCCAAGTTGAGTTTTCATTTCCTGCCACCTTTCTTCAGTTTTATTAAGTATCTATCATATTCTTGGTGCCACAATAGGCTTTATGGATACAACAGACAAAACAGACACACATTCTGCCATGTTAGAACATCTAGCAAATATAATGTACCTTCAGTTTGCATGACTACCCCCTCACTAATGTAAGCTTCTCAAGGGCAAGGACTCATACTTTTTCTTTATTTCTCCATAATCTTCTTGGTGTCCCAGTAGTGTGTCAAGTTGCTTTCAACTACATGTATCAGAGATACTGATCTAAAAGTGATGAATATTTGGAGTGTACTTTTCTCAAGTAACAAGAAATCCAGAAGTAGCTGGTGGCAATGCTGGTTTGGAAGCTCAAGAATGTCATTGAGAACTACAGAGTTGTTTGTCTTTTCTACCATCCTCAAATGGCCCTCAGAGTTATTAGAGCTATGAGGTGACTGCAGTTATCTTCACATCACAAAGTCCAAAAGCAGAAAAGGAGATTCAAATTCCCTCTACTGGCCTCTTTGCTTTTATCAGTTAAGAAATCATTTCCCAAAGTTTTCCTTATGTCTCCTTGGTCAGAACAGGGTCATTTAGCCACCAATAGCTAGTTGTCATGGAGGTTGGATAACTGAGTATCTGATATATTCAGACCCAATTGAGAGAAGAAACAATAAGGAAGGTGAGTGCCCACTGGGAAGGCAAACAACAGTGTCTGCCACAACAGGTTGTTAAATAAAGGCCTTGGGAATAGATGGTCAAAATCAGACTAGAACAAAGGATGGGACAGTGACATGGATGATTAATATGCTTAAGATGATAGGAGTCAAGTCAAAGAATATGACCATATCCTGGTTCTCAAATCCTCAATGAATCTGTGTACGTTTGAAAATTTGGGGGAGGCTTCATAAGATGATAGCAATAATGACAGGCATAACAAGTACCTGAGGAAGTCTACAGGAATGGCTGAAGATCCTGTCTGTGGACAGGGTAGAACCAGGACATTGACACTGAGTTCCATGACAAATTTGAAGATCTTCTGGGAGAATAGGCAGGTTCTTCTCAAGTGCGTGACCAAGAAATTAGTATCTCCAGATTTTAATTAGAGGAAAAAACTATAGAGGTATATTTTGCTGTGAAGTATATAGGAGAGTTTATAGGAAAAATGGAAGTTACAGTTGGCACTGGGGGGTGGTTGAAAGAACAACATCAAAAATAAGATGCAGCTTAGAGGGTGGGGGAGAGAAGTAGGCAGGAAGGAAACTGGGATAAACACATGGGCAAAAATCAATTTCCTGTAAGGTTCCTACTCTATATCCTGGCAGAAATTCAAGAGAATGAGAAATCAAGATAAAGAGGAAGCTTATGGTTAAATGTAACCAGCTCTTTAAGTTATGACTCTAGCGTAAGGAAACCAACTTTAACTATTTTTTTTTTAAGAGGTGGGATATTGAACAGACTCTAAGGTTAAGAAGTCAGCTGGGCCTCAGAAAGTGACAAGACTAAGTCTGGTAAACTGCCAGAACTGTCCCATCTCTGTTTCTATGTATTCAGATAATTTTTTTTTAAAGATTTTATTTATTTATTTGAGAGAGAGAGAATGAGAGACAGAGAGCATGAGAGGGAGGAGGGTCAGAGGGAGAAGCAGACTCCCTGCCGAGCTGGGAGCCCGATGCGGGACTCGATCCCGGGACTCCAGGATCATGACCTGAGCCGAAGGCAGTCGCTTAACCAACTGAGCCACCCAGGCGCCCCTGTATTCAGATAATTTTTGTCTGCTCTCCTAGGCTATTGATGGAATACAGCCACCCCACACTTCTTAAGCTTACAAGTTAAATTTCCATCCATCTATTAATACGCTGACTTAATTCCATGTCCTTGGAGAGCATCTGATTGATCCTTTTTGGATTAGATGGAGTCTACCCAGCCTCAACTAATACTGGAGAGACACAATTATGTAACATAAGTATGGCTTCCAGGAGCTCACCCCTAAACTGGAAAGAAGAGACAGTTTCAAGAGAAAATGGGATTATTATATGTTGTACAGATTTCCCAGGTATCTATTATAGTGCTGAAGCCAGAGATATTTGGTATGGTGTGAACTGGTATGGTTCTGGTCTCCAGGTACAGCTCTAGTCTATCCTATCCTCACATTTGATTTCACATTTAGTTCAGTTTGTACAAGTGTGTGACCTAGAAAGAGAAATAGAACATGGAGAGGCAAGTCCAACTCCCAAGAGTTTGTCATCTATGTTATGTAGAAGAGATGTTTTGGTAAAAGAGGTTGGAAGGAAGGGAAGAACTACACAAACATCAAGAGCAGAGATGATACTGTTTCCTTCACCAACAAAGATCTATAACCGGGCAGTCCTGCTTTGACAGGAAAAGAATATGTGGATCTTACCCCAAGGATAACAAAATATGATAAAGGCAGAAAATGGTGTTGTTTTTATTTTAATTTATTTTATTGTGTTATGTTAGTCACCATACAATACATCATTAGTTTTTGATGTAGTGATCCATGGTTCATTGTTTTCATATAACACCCAGTGCTCCGTGCAGTACGTGCCCTCCTTAATACCCGTCACCAGGCTAACCCATCCCCCCACCAACCTCCCCTCTAAAACCCTCGGATTGTTTCTCGGAGTCCATAGTCTCTCATGGTTCCTCTCTCCCTCTGATTCCTGCCCCCCTTCATTTTTCCCTTCCTTCTCCTAATGTCCTCCATGCTATTCCTTATGTTCCACAAATAAGTGAAACCATATGATAATTGACTTTCTTTGCTTGACTTATTTCACTTAGCATAATCTCCTCCAGTCCCATCCATGTTGATGTAAAAGTTGAGTATTCATCCTTTATGATGGCTGAGTAGTATTCCACTGCATATATGGACCACATCTTCTCTATCCATTCATCTGTTGAAGTGCATCTCAGCTCTTTCGACAATTTGGCTGTTGTGGACATTGCTGCTATGAACATTGGGGTGCATATGGCCCTTCTTTTCACTACATCTGTGTCTTTGGGGTAAATACCCAGTAGTGCAATTGCTGGGCTATAGGGTAGCACTATTTTTAATTTTTTGAGGAACTTCCACACTGTTTTCCAAAGTGGCTGTACCAACTTGCATTCCCACCAACAGCATAAGGTTCCCCTTTCTCCACGACCTCTCCAACATTTGTTGTTTCTTGCCTTGTCAAGTTTTGCCATTCTAACTGGTGTAAGGTGGTATCTCAGTGTGGTTTTGATTTGAATTTCCCTGATGGCTAACGATGATGAACATTTTTTCATGTATCTGTTAGCCATAAAAGTGTCTGTTCATGTCTTCTGCCCATTTTTTTGACTTGATTATTTGTTTTTGGGTGTTGAGTTTGAGGATTTCTTTATAGATCTTGGAAATCAGCCCTTTGTCTGTAGTGTCATTTGCAAATATCTTCTCCCATTCTGTGGGTTGCCTTTTTGTTTTGTTGACTGTTTCCTTTGCTGTGCAGAAGCTTTTTATCTTGATGAAGTCCCAAAAGTTCATTTTTGCTTTTGTTTCACTAGTCTTTGGAGATGTATCTTGAAAGAAGTTGCTTGGTCAATGTTGAAGAGGTTACTGCCTATGTTCTCCTCTAAGATTTTAATGGATTCCTGTCTCACATTGAGGTCTTTCATCCATTTTGAGTATATCTTGGTGTGTGGTGTTAGAGAATGGTCAAGTTTCATTCTTTTGTATATAGCTGTCCAATTTTCCCAGCACCATTTATTGAAGAGACATAGTACTGGAAGTCCTAGCAACAGCAATCAGACAACAAAAAGAAATAAAAGGTATTCAAATTGGCAAAGAAGAAGTCAAACTCTCTCTCTTTGCAGATGACATGATACTTTATGTGGAAAATCCAAAAGACTCCACCCCAAAACTGCTAGAACTCATACAGCAATTCAGTAATGTGGCAGGATACAAAATCAATGCACAGAAAATGGTGTTTTGGAAGTGGCCAAGAGCTGACCCATAATTTTGAAGGTATCTTTTTGTAAATGCCACAGGAAAAAAATTTTTATTTATTTTTTTAATGTTTATTTTTAAAATTTTTTTAAAATTTAAATTCAGTAAGTAGGGCACATGATGTGATAAGCACTGGGTGTTATACACAATTGATAAATTATTGAACACTACATCTGAAACTATTGATGTTGGCTAATTGAATTTAAATAATAAATAAATAAATAAATAAATAAATAAATAAATAAATAAATAATTAAATTCAATTAGCCAACATATAGTACATCATTAGTTTCAGTGGTAGAGTTCAATAATTCATCATTTGCATATAAACTAACTTTAAATTTTAAAAAAAGGCAAACACCTTGGAAGAGTTCTTCTAGATCTGGTAAGATAGCATAAAACAGTGGAAAGAACCCCGAATTTGAAATGAATATGCCAAACTTGGAATTCTAGCTGCACAACTTGTGTTCCTGAGAGCAAGCACTTATTTTTAATAAAGAAGCTAATAGCAGATTAATATCTTTTTGACTTATAACTTCACGTGGTTGTGAGAATCAATTTAATTAGCATAATAGCAGGTGGGAATCGGGTGAACTCAATGCAAATGTTAGTATTGACCCAGAAATTGGAGGAGAAATATTCATATAATGGATGAAGGGGAAGACTCTCCCTTTATCTAATAGTCCCTCCTATAGCAGCTGAATGCCTTGGGGGCTGGGGAAATGGAACTGGATGGTGAGTACTAAAGGTGCAGGGCCAGTCTTATTCAGGATAGATAATAGTTCTGAAATTTTCCTCTATAAGAAGTATATTCTTTAATCATCAAGCAGACTTCTTTGCAGGATTTTTGGAAGCACAAAACCAGGTAAAAACACTTGCAAATTTAGTGGTAGATATAGGGCCAACTTGGTCAAAAGTTTATGGACCTCACAGAGCAGCCTGTTGGTTTGGGTATAGAGAATTCTGTCCCAAAGCCTGGACTTTGGGGGTGGAGGAAAGGAGTGGAAAAGCCCTTACTCAGTGTCCCTGAACCCACTGTGCTCAGAAGCCTGTGTTGGGAGGGTGATGTTCTAGAAATAAGTGCTTGGGGACTTTTTGTTTGGGTGTACATCTGTTTGATCTAGAGGTCAACAGGGCCACAACAGGAACGTCCAAACACCAACAGGCTTGCAGTCTGCAAGAAAGAATCTTGCAGGAAATCTGCTTGCTAGTTTCAGCTCTGCCAGGAGCTGGTTGGATTTCATTGGGTAAGCCCCTTGAGCCCTCTCAAGATCAAGCCACCCATCTTTCTTAAGTTTTTATTTTATATTTATAGTCAAGAATATGGGGTCCTTGCTTAAAAGATGAGACAGTTGGGGCAGACAGAGCTTGAACTGTTGAACTTTCCAGGCCAACAGAACATTCTGCAATTCTCTGACTAGTCTACTAGCCAGAAATATGGTCCTCTCTGAGAGTATTCCGTTCAAACAGGTACTATAGGGCCATATAGCAAAACTTCTCAGGATGGTCTTACCCCATACTCTGCCATCTTAGCTCCCTTCCAAGACCCCAAGCAGTGGGGACATGAATGATAGATACTGTACACACCAAGATGGTTGGTGAATGATCTAATCACATGGATGGGCCCATAAGTGCAATCGTGCCTTGTTTATTTTAAAAGAGGAAAGAGGCAGGAAGGATTAAAGCAGGAAAATTGGGGAAGAAGGAATATTATGTTCAGAATAAAGGTTTTAAAATCCACTGTGAGCCAAAAGGGGAATCCCACTCTTTTTGCATGAACCTACTTCCTCTTTTACATATTTGAGAGGACGGCATAATTAGCTAAGGACACTGAGCAACCTCAAGGAAGGCATTTGGAAGTCCCCTCTGGCCCCCATTTCAAAAGGAGGCTCTTAATTTGGCACAAAGTTCTTACCACAAATGTGCTGAATCAGGCCCTGGATGCCTTCTGTCTGCCAGCAGGAATGGGACTCTTAGAGGTACCCATTAGCAGGAAGCCTAATTCACTTTCTGGTAAGAAAAATAAAGGGAATGACCCTAAATTTTGGATTATACAAGCATGTTCAAATGATGGTCTGTCAAATTTCAACTTCTGTTTCAATCATTGCCAACTCTTTGCCAATCAAGGGGGTATATCCTCATAAACAAAAAATGTGTTAAGTATAAAAAAGGAGATGTAGTGAGAGTCAGACCAAACACTCCTTTTTTTTTTCAATTTTTTTATTATGTTACTTATTTTTATTTTTTTATTTTTTATTATTATGTTATGTTAATCACCATACATTACATCATTAGTTTTTGATGTAGTGTTCCATGATTCATTGTTTGCACATAACACCCAGTGCTCCATGCAGAACATGCCCTCCTTAATACCCACCACCAGGCCAACCCATCCCCCAACTCCCCTCTCCTCTAGAACCCTCAGTTTGTTTTTCAGAGTCCATAGTCTCTCATGGTTCATCTCCCCCTCCGATTCCCCCCCCTTCATTCTTCCCCTCCTGCTATCCTCTTCTTCTTTTTTTAATATAATGTATTATTTGTTTCAGAGGTACAGGTCTGTGATTCAACAGTCTTACCCAATTCACAGCACTCACCATAGCCACATACCCTCCCCAATGTCTATCACCCAGACACCCCATCCCTCCCACCCCCCACCACTCCAGCAACCCTCAGTTTGTTTCCTGAGATTAAGAATTCCTCATATCAATGAGGTCATATGATAGATTTCTTTCTCTGATTGACTTATTTCACTCAGCATAATACCCTCCAATTCCAACCAAGTCGTTGCAAATGGCAAGATTTCATTCCTTTTGATGGCTGCATAATATTCCATTGTATATATATACACCACATCTTCTTTATCCATTCATCTGTTGATGGACATCTTGGCTCTTTCCACAGTTTGCCTATTGTGGACATTGCTGCTGTAAACATCAGGGTGCACATACCCCTTTGGCAGGCGAGAATTCTACCTTGAACCACCCATGCGCACGTACCCCTTTGGATCACTACATTTGTATCTTTGGGGTAAATACCCAGTAGTGCAATTGCTGGAACATATGGTAGCTCTATTTTCAACTTTTTGAGGAACCTCCATACTGTTTTCCAGAGTGGTTGCACCAGCTTGCATTCCCACCAACAGTGTAGGAGGGTTCCCCTTTCTCTGCATCCCTGCCAACATCTGTCATTTCCTGACTTGTTAATTTTAGCCATTCTGACTGGTGTGAGGTGGTATCTCATTGAGGTTTTGATTTGGATTTCCCTGATGCCAAGATATGCTGGGCACTTTTTCATGTGTCTGTTGGCCATTTGGATGTCTTCTTTGAAAAATGTCTGTTCATGTCTTCTGCCAAGCAAGAAGTTGCTGTGGCTTAGGTCGAAGAGGTTGCTGCCTATGTTCTCCTCAAGGATTTTGATGGACTCCTGTCTCACATTGAGGTCTTTCAACCATTTGGAGTCTATTTTTGTGTGTGGTGTAAGGAAATGGTCCAGTTTCATTCTTCTGCATGTGGCTGTCCAATTTTCCAAATACCATTTGTTGAAGAGACTGTCTTTTTTCCATTGGATATTCTTTCCTGCTTTGTCGAATATTAGTTGACCATAAAGTTGAGGGTCCATTTCTGGGTTCTCTATTCTGTTCCATTGATGTATGTGTCTGTTTCTGTGCCAGAACCATACTGTCTTGATGATGACAACTTTGTAATGGAGCTTGAAGTCTGGAATTGTGATACCGCCAGCTCTGCTTTGCTTTTTCAACATTCCTCTGGCTATTCGGGGTCTTTTCTGGTTCCATACAAATTTTAGGATTATTTTTTCCATTTCTTTGAAAAAAGTGGATGGTATTTTGATAGGGTTTGCACTTACTGTGTAGATTGCTCTAGGTAGCATTGGCATCTTCACTATATTTGTTCTTCCAATCCATGAGCATGGAACGTTTTTCCATTTTTTTGTGTCTTCCTCAATTTCTTTCATGAGTATTTTATAGTTTTCTGAGTACAGATCCTTTGCCTCTTTGGTTAGATTTATTCCTAGGTATCTTATGGTTTGGGGTGCAATTGTAAATGGGATCGACTCCTTAATTTCTCTTTCTTCTGTCTTGTTGTTGGTGTATAGGAATGCCACTGACTTCTGTGCATTGATTTTATATCCTGCCACTTTACTGAATTCCTGTATGAGTTCTAGCAGTTTTGGGGTGGAGTCTTTTGGGTGTTCCACATAAAGTATCATATCATCTGCAAAGAGTGAGAGTTTGACTTCTTCTTTGCCAATTCAGATGCCTTTTATTTCTTTTTGTTGTCTGATTGCTGTGCCTAGGACTTCTAATACTATGTTGAATAGTAGTGGTGATAGTGGACATCCCTGCCATGTTCCTGACCTTAGGGGGAAAGCTCTCAGTTTTTCCCCATTGTGAATGATATTCACTGTGTGTTATGTACCCTCTATCCCTACACTCTGAAGAGTTTTGATCAAGAAAGGATGCTGTACTTTGTCAAATGCTTTTTCTGCATCTATTGAGAGGATCATAGGATTCTTGTTCTTCCTTTTATTACTGTATTGTATCACATTGATTGATTTGCAGATGTTGAACTAACCTTGCAGCCCAGGGATAAATCTCACTTGGTCATGGTGAATAATCCTTTTAATGTATTTTGGATCCTATTGGCTAGTATTTTCATGAGAATTTTTACATCCATATTCATCAAGGATATTGGTCTGTAATTCTCCTTTTTGATGGGGTCTTTGTCTGGTTTGGGGATCAAGGTAAGGCTGGCCTCCTAAGACGAGTTTGGAAGTTTTCCTTTGATTTCTATTTTTTGGAGCAGTTTCAGAAGAATAGGTATTAATTCTTCTTGAAATGTTTGGTAGAATTCCCCTGGGAAGTCATCTGGCCCTGGACTCTTGTTTGTTGGGAGATTTTTGATTACTGCTTCAATTTCCTTAGTGGTTATAGGTCTGTTCGGGTTTTCTATTTCTTCCTGGTTCAGTTTTGTTAGTTGATACATCTCTAGGAATGCATCCATTTCTTCCAGGTTATCTAATTTGCTGGCATAGAGTACCTCATAATATGTTCTTAGAATTGTTTGTATTTCTTTGGTGTTGGTTGGATCTCTCCTCTTTCATTCATGATTTTATTTATTTGGGTCATTTCTCTTTTCTTTTTGATAAGTCTGGTCAGCGGTTTATCAATCTTGTTAATTCTTTCAAAGAACCAGCTCCTAGTTTCGTTGATCTGTTCTACTGTTCTTTTGGTTTCTATTTCATTGATTTCTGCTCTGATCTTTATTATTTCTGTTCTCCTGCTGGGTTTAGGCTTTATTTGCTGTTCTTTCTCCAGCTCCTTTAGGTGTAGGGTTAGGTTGTGTTTTTGAGACCTTTCTTGTTTCTTGAGAAAGGCTTGTATAGCTATATACTTTCCTCTTAGGACTGCCTTTGCTGCATCCCAAAGGTTTTGAAGAGTTGTGTTTTCATTTTCATTGGTTTCCATGGATTTTTTAAATTCTTCTTTAATTTCCTGGTTGACCCATTCATTCTTCAGTAGGATGCTCTTTAGCCTCCTTGTACTTGAGTTCTTTCTGACTTTCCTCTTGTGATTGAGTTCTAGTTTCAAAGCATTGTGGTCTGAAAATAGGCAGGGAATGATCCCAATCTTTTGGTACCGGTTGAGAGCTGATTTTTGACCTAGGATGTGATCAATTCTAGAGAATGTTCCATGGGCACTAGAGAAGAATGTGTATTCTGTTGCTTTGGGATGGAATGTTCTGAATATATCTGTGAAGTCCATTTGGTCCAGTGTGTCATTTAAAGTCTTTATTTCCTTGTTGATCTTTTGCTTAGATGATCTGTCCATTTCAGTGTGGGGGGGTGCTAAAGTCCCCCACTATTATTGTACTGTTGTCAATGTGTTTCTTTTTTTTTGTTATTAATTGGCTTATATAATTGGCTGCTCCCATGTTAGGGGCATAGATATTTACAGTTGTTAGATCTTCTTGTTGGATAGACCCTTTAAGTAGGATAGAGTGTCCTTCCTCAATTCTTATTACAGTCTTTGGTTTAAAATCTAATTTGTCTGATAAAGATTGCCATCCCAGCTTTCTTTTGGTGTCCATTAGCATGGTCAATTATTTTCCACCCCCTCACTTTCAATCTGGGGGTGTCTTTGGGTCTAAAATGAGTCTCTTGCAGACAGCATTTCGATGGGTCTTGTTTTTTTATCCAATCTGATAGCCTGTGTCTTTTGATTGGGGCATTTAGCCCATTTACATTCAGGGTAACTATTGAAAGATATGAATTTAGTGCCATTGTATTGTGTGTAAGGTGACTGTTACTGTATATTTCCGTGTTCCTTTCTGGTCTATGTATTTTAGGCTCTCTCTTTGCTTAGAGGACCCTGTTCAATATTTCTTGTAGGGCTGGTTTCGTGTTTGTAAATTCCTTTACTTTTGGTTTGTCCTGGAAGCTTTTTATCTCTCCTTCTATTTTCAATGACAGTCTAGCTGGATATAGTATTCTTGGCTGCATATTTTTCTCCTTTAGTGCTCTGAATATATCATGCCAGTCCTTTCTGGCCTGCCAGGTCTCTGTGGATAGGTCTGTTGCCAATCTAATGTTTCTACCATTGTAGGTTACACTTCTCTCATCCCGAGCTGCTTTCAGGATTTTCTTTTTGTCTCTGAGCCTCATAAGTTTTACTATTAGATGTCGGGGTGTTGACCAATTTTTATTGACTTTGAGGGGGTTTCTCTGTGCCTCATGAATTTTGATGCGTGTTTCCTTCCCCAACTTAGGGAAGTTCTCTGCTATAATTTGCTCCAGTATACCTTCTGCCCCTCTCTCTTTCTTCTCTTCTGGGATCCCAATTATTCTAATATTGTTTAGTCTTATGGTATCACTTATCTCTCAAATTCTGCCCTTGTGATCCAGTAGTTGTTTAGCTCTCTTTTTCTCAACTTCTTTATTTTCCATCATTTGGTCTTCTGTATCACTGATTTTCTCTTCTGCCTCATTTATCCTAGCAGTTAGAGCCTCCATTTTTGATTGCACCTTATTAATAGCCTTTTTGGTTTTGACTTGGTTCGATTTTAGTTCTTTTATTTCTCCAGAAAGGGATTCTCTCGTATCGTCCATGCTTTTTTCAAGCCCAGCTTGTATCTTTATAATTGTCATTCTGAACTATAGTTCTGACATTTTACTAATGTCCGTATCGATTAGGTCCCTGGCAGTTGGTACTGCCTCTTGTTCTTTTTTTTGAAGTTGAGTTTTTCAGTGTTGTCATTTTGTCCAGAGGAGAATAGATGAATGAGAAAACAAAATGCTAACAGGGTAACAACATCCCCAGAAAATATACACTAAACAAATCAGAAAAGTCCTGAAACGGGGGGGAAAGAAAGGGAAAGAAAGAAAAAAGAAAAAAAGAAAAGAAAAAGAAAAAGATAAAAACAAACAAACAAAAACAAAACAAAACAATAAAAACAGTTGGGGCGCCTGGGTGGCTCATTTGTTAAGCATCTGCCTTCGGCTCAGGTCATGATCCCAGGGTCCTGGGATCGAGCCCCATGTCGGGCTCCCTGCTCTACAGGAAGCCTGCTTCTCCCTCTCCCACTCCCCCTGTTTCTGTTCCCTCTCTTGCTGTGTCTCTCTCTGTCAAATAAATAAATAAAATCTTTAAAAAAAAAACGAAAAAAACAATATGATCAGGCTGGTGCATAGATCAGTGCCACACACTAGATTTGGGGCGTATTTTGGTCTGTTAGAAGAAAGTGCCTCCCAAAATTTTAAAAAAAGACAAACTTATATATGTACAAAAATAAGGGTAATATGATGAAGGGATGGAATATGACTGTAAAGATGAAAATTATAAAAGATTTTATAAAAGGAATTGATAAGATAAGAAGTTGGTTGAAAGAGAAAGAAGAGGATCTAAAAAAATTAAAAAGGGAGAGAATGTGATCAGGCAGGAGACTAGAACAAAGCCATACACTAGAGATTTAGGGTATATTTTGGTCTGTTAGAAGAAACTGTATCCCAAAATTTTAAAGAGAGAACAACTTATATATATATATATACCAAAAATAAGGGTAACTACTATGAAGGGATAGAATAGAACTCTAAAAATGAAAAATAAAAAAGATTTTTTTAAAAAGGGATTGATAAGATGTTGGTTGAAAAAGGGAAAAAGAAAAATTCAAAAAAAAAAGAAAGTTAAAAAAAATTAACTTTGAAATACTAAAGAATCAGGGGGAAAAAAAGCCACGAATTCTATGTGCAGTATTCCCCTAGCGCTGGAGTTCTGCCATTCTCATTGATCAGTAAATTTGGTCTTGGCTGGCTGTTCTTGCTGATCTTCTGGGGGAAGGGTGTGTTGCCATGGTTCCCAAATGTCTTTGCTGGAGGCGGAATTGCCCCGCCCTTGCGGAGCCAGGCTAAGTAATCTGCTCGGGTTTGCTCTTGGTAGCTTTTGTTCCCTGCAAGCTTTCCATACAGCTTTGGAGGACAAGAGTGAAAATGGCGGCCTCCCAATCTCCCCCCCAGGGGAGCTGAGAACTCAGGTCCCACTCCTCAGTTAGCCCCCAGAGAAAAGCAGTCAGTCACTCCCATCTCCCCGGTCTCTGGCTGCACTCCATGCTCACCCAGCCTGTGACGGAGGGTTTCTATCTCTGGTACCCGACCCCGTGTGGAGTCTCCAAACCCAGCAGATCCCTGTGGTGCACTCCCGTGCAGCTCCTCCCGGGGGAGGAAGGGGAGTCTCCCTGGATCTGCCGCTTGGTGGGTCCCTGCTGGAAGAGAAGTCGCCCGACTGTGCCGCAGATCATGGTTTATGGCAACCCCAAGCTCAGAGCCCACTCCTCAGCTCCGTCTCTGCAGCCTGGCTTCCCTGCTCTGATACCTGGGAGCTCTGCCACACTCAGGCACCCCCAGTCTTCCTGTGACCCCGAGGGTCCTGAGACCACACTGTCCCAGAGAGGGTTCCACCCCCAGCTTAGCCACTGGAGTAACGTCCCTCAGTGGAGCAGACTTCTAACATTTCCAATTTTGTGTCCACAGCTCTATCACTTGCCAGAAGTGGCCGATGGAGGCCCCCTCCCCCGCCGTCTACCCTCCTGAATATTGCCTCGGATTCACTTCTTCGTACCTCCTACCTTCCAGAAAGTGGTCGCTTTTCTGTTCAGAGAGTTGTTGCTATTCTTTTCTTCAATCTCCTGTTGAGTTTGTAGGTGTTCAGAATGGTTTGATCCCTATCCAGCTGAATTCCTGGGACCAGACAAAATCCAGGTCTCCTACATCTCCGCCACCTTGTTCCTCCCGCCCCAGACCAAACACTCGTAAAAGAAATCTTGTTTAAATCCCTATCTGAACATTCAAAATTACATTAACATAACATAACCTTAGTTTCTACCCCATATCACCACTCTGAGCATTGTCTGTCTGCCCAAAGACTTATGGAGAACAGCAAAGAAATAAATGTGCTTCCAGTCTAGTGGGAAATTAGAATAAGTGTCACAGATTGGGAAAGTCTGTGAAGAAAAACTGATTGGTAGTACCAAGGCAATCTGGCAACAACCTTGGTGGTTTTATGCAAACATGGTGGTAGGCATGTTGACCCATGCAAACATGAAAGTGTTCTTCTGCAAGCAAGTGTATATCCCTCACATAAGGACAGGAACCCCTGTCCTACCTGGAAGGAAAAGATAGTATCATTTGGGATAACAAAGTTAACTAAATTAACCAAGGTATAAGTGGTCCCAGAATATTAAATTATGAAAATGGTAGCAAGAGATCGTAATTTCCCACTGGGGCAACGATACACTTTTGCTTATGTTATGCACTCTTGATTGCTTTGAATTATCTATATTAAGGAGTATACTTGTGTGTTGCTCTATGAATGATATTTTGTATGAGCCACCTCCCTAGATGACTGTGGGTCAGGCTTCCCTGGTGGTCATCCAAACTTTTTGCCCACTATGGTCATAATGCCCACTTTGTTCTTGTTCAAAGGGCTAAATGTGGCCAGTTGACCTCTGCTCTTCTGGGATTCTATCATCCCTATTACTTCCAGGGAGCCCAGTTCCATAATAGCTTTCCTTACTGCCAGTTCCAGCTCAAAGAGTATAGCTTTTCATCAATGCTAGTACCCTCTCACCAGCGCATTCATTAACACCTTGTTAAACAGTATCCTATAGGCTCTGCTGACGACCATGATTAGCTCTCATAGAGCAGATTGTGATCAAGTCTTATGTAGTAGATCCATTTAAACATGATCCCTTCCTCAAGTCTAAGTAGTTCTGACATCTCTACTTCATTCAATGTGGGCCATCACTATTACTAAGCTTCCAAAAGCCCACTCAGCACTCTCACTCAGGGTCCTTTCCAAGGATTTAGGTCCTGTCTCAAGGGGGAGTGCCCTCATTATGACAAACTCCCTATTATCTGTATTCATATTTCTCCCCTAGCAGGCCTAGTACCCTCAAGATTCATTCCAAGGTATGATTTTCTGGTTCTAGACTGCATGTTAGCCAGGTCCTGCAACTCCTTTGACATCTCTCATTTACCTTAACAGAACCAGCACTTACTCAGGAGGGTTCTGCTAAGTTTTGAGCCTAATTATAGGTCTGGTGTACAGGAAATTAAGTGGGGTACAGATGCTGATGAGGGCATGTATCTTATTAGGCATGTGTCTCATTTGAGGTTTCTGCATAATCTTCAAGGAAGAGAGGGAGCTCTTCCTTCTAAGAAGGGGTACAAAGTACTTCTGCAAAGCCCGAGGGCTCAGGGTATCAGGAGATTCAAGTTTCTCAAGTCCATCTCCCCAGATATCACTATTCCAAATCTCAAGGTCTTATTCCTTTCCTATTAGGGCCAGAACTTTGGTGTAGGATTTCTTACCAGCCTGGAAATTCAGCCTTCTCTGAAGTTTTGCCTCTGTTAAAATTAACTCCTTTACCTGATCTTTAGATGTAAGTTCAAGACTACAGTGAGGCAAATGAAGCACCTAAGGTACAACATTTAAGGAAGTGCTTATTCTCAGGGTCATGCAAGCACTGACCTTGTATTAGCAGAACCACAGGTTAACATGCCTCCTAAAATTTGTGCCCTAGGTGCTTCATTTGCTTCACTGTAGACCTGACCCTGTTCAACCTTTCAGCTGCATATGGGTCTTTTATTTTTAATTTTTAAAATTGAAGTATAATTGACATACAATATTATATTAGTTTCAGGTGTCCAACATAGTGATTCAACATTTATATACATTACAAAATTCTTACCATGATAAGTGTAGCTGCCATTTGTCACCCCACAAAATTATAACATATTATTGACTACATTCCCTATGTAGTGTATTAGATCCCTGTGATTTTTTTATTTTGTAATTGGAAATTTGTACCTCTTAATTCCCTTCACCTATTTGGTCCCTCTTCCTCACCCCTCTGGAAAACACCAGGTTGTTCTCTGTATTTATGAGTCTGTTCTGTTTTGTTTTATTTGTTTTGTTTTTTAGATATCACACATAAGTGGAATCATACAGTGATTATCTTAGTCTGACTTATTTCACTCAGCATAATCTTCTATGTCCATACGTGTTGTTGCAAATGGCAAGATGTCATTCTTTTTTACGGCTGAATAATATTCTATTGTGTGTATATATTTGTGATATATATCTATCTATCTCACATCTTCTTTATTCATTTATAAATCAGTGGACACTTAAGTTGCTTCCATATTGTCACTATTGTAAATAATGCTTCAATAAACATAAGGGTGCATATATTTTTTTCAAATTAGTGTTTTTATTTTCTTTGGGTAAATACCCTGAAGTGGAATTGCTGGATTGTATGGTAGTTCTGTTAATTTTTTGAGGAACTTCCATATTGTTTTCCACAATGGCTGCACCAATTAAAATTCCCACCCACCAATAGTGCACAAATTTCCCTTTCACCATATCCTTGGTAACACTTGTTATTTCTCATCTTTTTTTTTTTCTTTTCAGTACTAGCCATTCTGATATATGTGAGATGATATCTCACTGGGGTTTTGATTTGCATTTACCTGATGATTAGTCATGTTGAGCATCTTTTCATGTGTCTGATGGCCCTCTACATGTCTTCTTTGGAAAAATGTCTGTTCAGGTTCTCTGTTTAGTTTTAATCAGATTGTTGGGATTTTTTTTGGTGTTACGTTGTATAAGTTCTTTATATATTTTGGATGTTAACTCCTTAACAGATATATCATTTGCAAATATCTTCTCCCATTTAGTAGGCTTCATTTCATTTTGTTGATGGTTTCCTTCAATGTGCAAAAGCTATTTAGATGTAGTCCTAATTGTTTATTTTTGCTTTTGTTGCTCATGCCTGAAGATCCAAAAAAATATTGCTAAGACCAATGTCCAAGAGCTTACTGCCTATGTTTTCTTTTAGGAATTTTATGGTTTCAGGTCTCACACTGAAGTATTTAATCCATTTTGAGTTTATTGTGTATGGCATAAGAAAGCAGTCTAGTTTCATTCTATTTCAGGCAGCTATCCAATTTTCCCAGCACCATTTGTTGAAGAGACCATCTTTTCCCCATTATATATTCTTGCCTCCTTTGTCATAGATTAATTGACAATATAAGTGTGGCTTTAATACTGGGCTCTCTCTTCTGTTTCATTGATCTATGTGTCTATTTTTGTGCCAATACCATACTGTTTTGTTTACTAGAGCTTTGTAGTATAGTTTGAGACCTGGAATTATGATGCCTCCAGCTTTGTTCTTCTTTCTCAAGCTTGCTTTGGCTATTTAAGATCTTTTGTGGTTCCATACAAATTTTAGGATTATTTGTTCTAATTCTGTGAAAATTGCAACTGGTATTTTGGTAAAGATTGGATTGAATCTGTAAACTGCCTTGAGTAGTATGGTCATTTTAACATTAATTCTTCCAATCCATGAGCATGGTATGTCATTCATTTATTTGTGTCATCTTCAATTTCTTTGACTAATGTCTTATAGTTTTCAGAGTACTGGTCTTTCACCTCTTTGGTTAAATTTATTCTTAGGTATTTTCTTGTAAAATGCAGTTGTAAACGGGATTGTTTTCTTAGTTCCTCTTTGTGGTAGTTTGTTATTAGTCTATAGAAATGCAACAGATTTCTGTATATTTTGTATCCTGCAACTTTACTGAATTAATTTATTAGTTCTAATAGTTTTTTGGTGGAATCTTTAGGGTTTTCTATATATAGTATCATGTAATCTGCAAATAGCGACAGTTTTACTATTTCCTTACAAATTTGGATGCGCTTTACTTCTCTTTCTTGTCTGATTGATGTAGCTAGAACTTCCAGTACTATGTTGAATAAAAGTGATGAGAATGGGCATCCTTTTCTTGTTCCTGATCTTAGAGGAAAAGCATTTAGTTTTTCACCAATGAGTATAATGTTAACTGTGTGTTTGTCATATATGGCCTTTATTATGTTATGTTCCATCTATACCCACTATTCTGAGAGTTTCTATTATGAATAAATGTTGTATTGTCTCAAATGCCTTATCTGCATCTATTAAGATGATTATATGATGATTATTCTTTTTGTTAATGTATTATAATCACATTGATTGATTTGTAAATACTGAACTATTATTGAATCCCTGGAATAAATCCCATTTGATCATGGTAAATGATCCATTTTATGTATTGTTGAATTCAGTTTGCTAATATTTTCTTGAGAATTTTTGTATCTCTGTTCATCAGGATATTGGCCTGTATATATATATATATATATTTTTGGTAGTGTCTTTATCTGGTTTTGATATCAGGGTCAGAGACCTTGTAGAATGAATTTGGAAGCATTCCTTGCTCTTCAGTTAATTGATATAGTTGAGGATAGGTATTAACTCTTTCTTAAATGTTCAGTAGGATTCATCTGTGAAGCCATCCAGTCCTGGAATTTGGTTTGCTGGGAGTTTTTTAAATTATTGATTCAATCTCATTACTACTAATCAGTCTGTTCAGATTTTCTCTTTCTTCCTGATTTAGTCTTGGAAGGTTGTATATTCCTAGGAATTTATAATTTTTTTCTAGGTCACCCAATTTATTGGCATATAATTCTTTTGTAGTAATCTCTTATAACATTTGTATTCTGTGGTGTTGGTTGTAACTTCCCTTCTTTCATTTCTGATTTTATTTTTGTAAGCCCTCATTCTCTTTTCTCTCAATGAGTCTGGCTAAAGTTTTTCAATTTACTTATCTTTTCAAAGAAGTAGCTCTTAGTATCATTGATCTTTTTTTTAAGTTTCTTTTATTTATTTCCACTCTGATATTTATTATCTTCTTACTTCTACTAACTTTGGGCCTTGTTTGTTCTTCTTTTTCTAGTTCCTTTAAGTGTAAGTTTAGATTGTTTGAGATTTTTGAGATTTTATTTCTTGAGGTAGGCCTGTACTATTGTAAACTTTCCTCTTAGGATTGCTTTTGCTGAATCCCCCAAATTTTGGATCATTGTGTTTTCCATTTTCATTTGTCTCAAGGTATTTTTTTTATTTCATCTTTGATTTCTTGGTTGACTCATTGGCTGTTTAACAGCATGTTGTTTAGCTTCCATGTGTTTGTGTTTTTTCCACTTTTCTTCTTATAATTGATTTCTAGTTTTATACTGTTGTCAAAATGGTTGCTTGATAGGATTTCAGTCTTCTTAAGTTTATTAAGACGTGATATAAGCTGGAGAATGTTCGATGTGCACTTGAAAAGAATATATATTCTTATTTTTGGATGTAATGTTCTGTACATATCTGTTAAGACCATGTAGTTTAATGTGTTGCTCAAAGCCATTATTTCTTTATTGAACTTCTTTAAAAAATTTTTTTAATTAAATTCAATTTAGTAAATGTATTGTGTATTATTAGTTTTAGGGGTAGAATTTAGTGATTCATCAGTTGCATATAGCACCCAGTGCTCATTACATAAAGTGCCCTCTTTAATGACCATCACCCAATTACACCCCCCCCACCGACCTCCCCTCCAGCAACCCTCAGTTTCTGTCTGAATGATCTATTCATTGATGTAAATATGGTGTTAAACTCCCCTACTATTGTAGTATTACTGTCAATTTCTCCCTTTATATCTATTAATATATGCTTTGTATATTTAGATGCTCCTATGTTGGGTACATAGATATTTTCAATTGTTATATCCTTTTGTTGGATTGACCCCTTTATCACTATGTATGCCCTTCTTTGTCTCTAATTAGTCTTTTCTTAAAAGTCTATTTTCTCTGATATAAGTATTGTTACTCCAGCTTTATGTTTGCTTCCATTTGCATAGGATATCTTTTCCATCCTTTCACTTTCAGTCTGTTTGTATCTTTATGTCTGAAGTGACTGTCATGTAGGCATCATATAGATGCATCTTATTTTTTTTATACATTCAGTCACCTTATGTATTTTGACTGGAATATTTAGTCTGTTTACATTTAGAGTAATTATTGATAGGTATATACTTATTGCCACTTTGCTAATTGTCTTCTGGCTGTTTTTGTAGTTCTTCTCTGTACCTTTCTTCTTTTGCTCTCTTCCCTTGCAATTTGATGATTTTCTTTAGTGTTATGTTTGGATTCCTTTATCATTTTTTTGTGTGTGTATCTATTACAGGTTTTTGGTTTGTGGTTACCATAAGGTTTATATATAACCCCCTACTTATATAGCAGTCTATTTTAAGTTGAAGATTGCTTAAGTCAAACACATTCTAAAAGGACTACATTTTACTCCTCTCAAACCACATTTTATGTATTTAACGTCATAGTTTCCTAGAGGGTATTATGCTATGATCTCACTGATATGTGGAATTTAAGAAACAAGGCAGAGGACCATAGGGAAAGAGAGGAAAAAATGAAAGAAGACGAAACCAGAGAGGGAGACAAACCATAAGAGACTCTTAATCTTGGGAAACAAACTGAGTGTTGCTGGAGGGGAGGGAGTGGGGGTATGGGGTGGGTGGGTGGTGGACATTGGGGAGGGTCTGTGTTGTAATGAGCACTGGGTGTTATTTAAGCTTGGTGAATCACAGACCTGTACCCCTGAAACAAATAATACATTATATGTTTAAAAACAAAAAAAGAAAGAAAAAAGAAATGGAGACCCTTGTTTGAATTCTAGCTCTTCCATGCAGTCACTGTGGGGTATAGGCAAAAATTTAACCTCTTATGATAGGTTGTTTCATTCTGTAAAATGGGGATATAATAGCTATTTCACTAAGATGTTATGAGTATTAAATAAGTAACCATGTAGGGAAAAAATAGTGTAATTGTAATCACATAATTAGTTAAATAATGTAATTGTTTAAAAAAAGTCCCTTTAACATGTCTTGTAATGACAGTTTAGTGGTGATGAACTCCTTTAATTTTTGTTTGTCTGGGAAACTCATCTCTCCTTCAATTCTGAATAACCTTTCTGGGTACAGTAGTCTTAGCTGTAGTTTTTTTTTTTTTTCTTTTGGTCTGACAGGTTGCTGAAAAATCAGCTGATAATCTTATAGGTGTACCCTTGTATGTAACTAGTGTCTTTTCTCTTGTGGCTTTTAAGATTCTCTAATTTTTGACATTTTAATTATAATGTGTCTTTGTATAGCCCTCTTGGGTTCATCTTGTTTGAGGCTCTCTTACTTCCTGGACAGGGATGTCTGTTTGCTTCCCCAAGTTTGGGAAGTTCTCAGCTATTATTTCTTCCAATAAATTTTCTGCCTCTTTCTTTCTCTCTTCTCATTTGGGGACCCCTATAATGCAAATGTTAGTATCATTGATGTTATCCTTAACCTATCCTCATTAAATTTCTTTTCTTTTTGCTCGTCAGTGGATGATTTCCACTACCTGGTCTTCCAGATTGCAGATCCATCTTTGTACATCCTCTAATCTTTTGATCCCTCCAGTGTATTTTTCACTGTAGTCATTGTGTTCTTCAGCTCTTTTGGGTTTTTTTTATATTTTCTATATCTTTGTTGAAGTTCTCACTTAGTTCATTTACTCCTTCCCAAATTCGATGAGCATCTCTATGATCATTACTTTGAAATCTTTATCAGGTAGATTACTTATCTCTGTTTAATTTCATTCTTTTTTTGAGGGTTTTTTTCTTCTTATTCTTTTGTTTGTCATATACCTCTGTCTCCTTAGGTTGTCTGACTCTCTATGTTTGTTTGTAAGTATTAGGTAGGTCAGCTCCATCTCTTGTTCTTAGAGGTTATGATCTTATGTAGAAGGCATCCTGTGGGCCCAGAAATGCAATCCCCCTGGTCACCAGAACCAGGTGCTCCAGGGGTGTCCCTTGTGTGGGCTGTTTGTGCCCTCCTATTGTGAGTGGGCTGCAGTTGCTGTGGGCATGATGATGGGTGGGACTGGCTTACTGCAATGCCCAGCTGCAACTACTGCAGGCATACTGGTGGGTGAGGATAAGCCCCAGAATGACAAGCTGAGAGGCCCAGATGCAACTGTTGCTGGTGTAGTGGTCAGTGGGATTAGCCCCAGTTGTGGCTGGCTGTGGGATCCCACTATTGTTGCTGTGGGTGTGCTGGTAAGCTGGGCTGGTCTTCCCTTTCCAGAGCAGGAGTCACTTGAGGGGCATCAGGCCTAGCTGAGGCTTCCTCCTAGATATGGCATGTAGTAGTCACTTTGGAAGGGTGCCTGTAGGAGTCAACAGATTGGGTGAGACAGGTCCACAGGGGAATACTGGGGCAGGGCAAGCAGTGTTAGCAAGGTAGATAGTGTCAGAACTGAATGAACTTAGCTGAAGGAAGGCAAGAAAAATGGTGCCCACCTGTGCTTCCACTCCCAGAGAAAGTTCCTTCAGATTCCTGCCCCTCTGGCACACACCCTACAATTAGTCAATAAATCTCCTTCATTTATGGCCCAGGTGCTTTTTAAGTTGTTGCACCTGCTGAGTTTCAGAGTATGAGACTATGTGTGGGCCCTTTAAGAGTGAAGTCTTAATTTCCTATAGCCCTCAGGCTCTCCTGGAGTTAAGCTCTACTAATTTTGAAAGCCAGACATTATGGAGGCCTGTCTTCCTGTTGCAGATCCTCAGAGCAGGGAGTGTGTGATAAAGGGTTTTCAGGGAAGACCTCTGCACATGTGATATCCCTCCTGCTTGTGGGTTGTCATGCTGAAGGTTTGGTTCCTGATGAGAGGACATCTCTGCCTTTCCTACCCTTCTAAATGTGTCTTTTTCTTGAAATCTTTAGCTATGAAAGTCTGCTAGCCTTCAGGTCATTATTAGGGACAGTTGCTCTACATGTAGTTGTAGTCTTGGTATATTCATGGGAGGAGGTGAGCTCAGGATTTTCCTACTCCACCACCTTTCCCTCCACTATACCAGATATGGGTCTTTTAAAATACTGTCAAGGAAGACATCTGACCCTTGAACATTGATTTAAATCACTGGTTAACATGCCTAAGTCTGTCACTTTCTCTCTTTAACAAGTCAGTGGCACTTAGCAACTATTGGCACTTAACAACTGCTTGCACCTCAAAGCAAGGGGGCTGGCCCCTTATGCCTTGAGCCAGTCATTGCCCAAGGTCTGGCTTCGGTGAGCACATGAGAGGGAGGAGGTGTAGTGCAGTCTCCCACAGGTTTCTGTTTGCCCAGAGCTAATTCTCTGGAGAAGGAGCAGCTGTAAGCTATTATTGGATAACACTCAGAACATCTGTGGAATGAGCGCCCCAGCTTATAGAAGGGATCTGAGTGGAGCACCAAGAGCATTAAGAATACCACTTTGAAATTCCTTAAAGAAATGATCTGTTTGACCAAAATGGGAAATTTATATGATACCTGGACTGCCAGAAGGGCTGCTAGAAAGAGTGAGTCAGGGGACTTATTTTAGGCTAAGCTCTGTTATTAACTAACTGGAAGACTACTTTGGCCACTTTGTACCTCAGTTTCTAAATCTATAAAATTAAAAGGAAAGTACAGACTCAGATAGTTTTGCCTATGATTTTTAACTTCATTCCTTATGTTAAATGGGATGGGTTGCCACAATATCACAATTACTAAGACTCTCATCTATGGTGAGTTGGGCTGGGATACAGGTAGAAGTGTATGCACCAGCTGATGTAATTTATAGAGATATAAGGACAATTACAAGTTTAGGAATCATGGGGCTGTGCCACTGATGCTCTTAAGGAAGAAAATGATGAGTTTAGGTCAGCTAACTACCAACTCAGTCACAATATAAAAGCTAGAGAGCCTCCCAGCAGCACTTAAAAGAGCACTTAATTTCCTGCAGCTTAAGGACAGACTGTGTTGAAAATTAGTCTCAGTATTTGATTGTGTAATAGGATTATAAATAAGGATGAACTCACAGTCCTGGTAAATCTCCTATCCTAAAGTCTGGCCCTATAAGAAAGAAGTGAATAAAGCTCTGTTATAGAAACACCTGGAGAAATTCACTTAAGAAGTCTAAATGCCCACATTCCCTTAAACACTCTGGAGATGACAGAAATGCCCCCATGGCCCCTTGCTAGATTGTAGCAGCCCACTATTACCTGGAAACATGCAAAGGTCCCACCTGAGACCAATGCCTTGCAAAATGATGTTTGCCCTTCTCAATATGTGATCTCATCTTTCCTTATGACCTCTAGACCAATGGTGATCAGGAGCCATCATGGCCCAATTAAAGAAGTACCATCCACACTTTAATAGGAAAAAAAGTATTCACCAAAACAGTTTCAGAACCTGGTTAATATGTACCAGCAGGAATGGAGAGGATATGGCTGGGAGTGAATCCGGGGGATGCTATAATGGGACCCTCCAGGGGAAAGGGAGGAGAAATGACATATGAGTGGATAAGAGAAAGCTTGTTGATAGAAATGTATGGAGGACACACTCCGGTTACTCAGGACAAGTTTCACATATCCTTGCCTAAACTTTAAATTTGAATTCACTGCTTGGATGACTCACAGAAGCTTGAAAATAGTGATGGCCAAAGCAATTGAGGTAGAGATGCCAGACTGCCTTGAGGAAGGAGTCAAAAGTCTTAGAGAGATGGACATACTAGTAAGAAACTATCACAGAAGATCAGAAAACCCATCAGATTGATGACCATGTTCTATGAGGGGGCCAGAGGACTCTTAGAACAATAAGGCATCTCTTAGTGAGGGGTCCTTTGGTATCATAGAGACACAAATGATGGTAGACAGCTTCTGTAGGTTAGAGTTGGTGGTAGGGGAAGTTACTCTAGAATTGGGCTCCATAGGGTCAATAGAGATAAATGGCTTCTGGAAGTATCAGAGGTCAAATGATGTTAGTCATGAGATGCAAGGTCGAAATAACTTCTGTAAAGAACAGAATGATTCAAAAATGACAACTTGAATCTCTCATCTGGAAGGACAAGTGGCAATAATGTTCTTTGGGAAAAATAGGCAGCCAACATGAATATTACTTGACATATATAAACACCACTCCCCCTCAAGAAAATACCAAGAGCAGGCAAACAGAAGTCTGATGTCAGTTGTTGCAGTGAAAAATCACAATTCCTTATCAATTTTCCAGACCCCAGTCAGTTCTCAGACTCAAGCTCAATCAGTTGAAGAGAAGGCCAAATATCCTTGAGCAAAGAACTTGAGACACCATAGCATGACATACCACCTCACACCTGTCAAGATGGCTAAAATTAACAACACAAGAAAAAATAGGTGTTGGTGAGGATAAGGAGAAAGGGGAACTCTCTTGCACTGTTGGTGGGAATGCAAACTGGTGCAGCCACTTTGGAAAACAGTATGGAGTTTCCTCAAAAAGTTAAAAATAGAACTACCCTATGATCTGGCAATTGCACTAGTAGGTATTTACCCAAAGGTTACAAAAATACAGATTTAAAGAGGTACATGCACCCTGATGTTTATAGCAGCATTATCAACAATAACCAAACTATGGAGAAAGCCCAAATGTCCATTGACTGATGAATGGATAATGAAGATGTGAGATATATATATATCAATATATACTCAGCCATCAAAAAGAATGAAATCTTGCCATTTGCAATAATGTGGATGGAGCTAGGGTGTATTATGCTAAGTGAAATAAGTCAGTCAGAGAAAGACAAATACCATATGATCTCACTTCTATGTGGAATTTAAGAAACAAAACAGAAGAACACATGGGAAGGAGAAAAAAAGAAAAAAAAAAGGAGAGAGAGGGAAACAAACCAAAAGAGATTTTTAATGAAAGAGAACAAACTGAGGGTTGATGGAGAGAGATGGGTGGGAGATGAGCTGAATAGGTAGTGGGTATTAAGGTGGACACTTGTGATGAGCACTTAGTGGTGTATATAAGTGCCAAATCACTGAATTATACTCCTGAGACCAATATTGCACTGTATGTTAACTAACTAGAATTTAAATAAAAGTTTAAAATAAGAAATACCATAACAAGTAGATACAGTAATAATTCTTCCAATAAGTCCCCAAACTTTCCTATGGCTATTAATCAAAGTAACTGTACACTGGTCAAAAAAGAATACCCAGCTATTGTGAGGGTCATTGAATATGGGGATTGAATACAGTGACATCAGGGGACTCAAAATGTCACACCTATCTCACGGTTGGTCCAGTGGGTCCATGAAACTACCTCGTGGTCAATTCCCTGGTCTCTAAATGTGTAACTGAGATCTATCTATCTATATCTATATATCTATATCTATATATCTATATCTATATATCTATCATCTATCATATCTCTATCAATCTATATATTTAACAGTTGGCAGAATCTTTATATTAGTCTATAAACTAAAACCTAGAAATCCTTGTCTCAGGATCTGCTTTCAGGAGAACCCCATTTAAGACTAAGTTAATTTTGGCTGGAATTTAGTAAAGGAGGGGAAATGAGAGGAAGTGGAGAAGTAGGTAGGAGCTGGATCATGAGGGGTTTTGTAATACCTAAAACGCTTGCATTTAATTCTAAGGGTAATGGGAAAGGATAGCATGAATAAATCTAATTTTTTAAAAAAGATGCTGGCTGCTTTGTTTTTATTTATTTATTTTTGAAGATTTTATTTATTTGAGAGACAGAGAGAAAGCATGAGCACTGGGAAGGGCAGAGGGAGAGGGAGAAGCAGACTCCCAGCCAAGCAGAGAGCCCAATGCGGGGCTTGAACCCAGGACCCTGGGATCATGACCTGAGCCAAAGGCAGATGCTTAACCAACTGAGCCACCCAGGCACCCTATGCTGGCTGCTTTAAAGAGAATTATATGAAAGGAACTATAATGGATGCAGGGAGTCCAGTTACAAATCCAGTTACAAAGAGATGAAGGTAAGAAAGGTGGCAATGAAGAAGAAGGAATGGGTTGCTTCCAGATATTTTAGAGTTAAATTCTACAAAGCTTGCTGATGGATTGGTTTGGAGGGGCAAGAGAAGATGATTGTTCTATTTGCTGAAATGGAGAGGGTGGATGGGGCATGTTTCAACCTTCAGGTTAAATATTCTTTCTTCTTTCTCCTTGAATCTTTTTGTCAAATGAGGTCCAGGATCCAGGTTGTTTTGGACAGGTCAGTGTAGGTGGGGTGTTAGGGCTCAGTGGACATTGACAGAATTCCCTTCACAAGTCGGGGAGGTAAATAGGCTGGGGATACATGTACTATTTTTATTTCTGTCATGCTCATTTTATAGGCATAGTGGCAAGACACTATTGTCTTCCCTGGATTAATTTTGTTATGTAATTACAATATCTTAAGGACAAAAATAGTCAGTTGCAAATTGTAACTCTCATGACTCCTGGCCAAATTATATCACACAGACTACTGGAAGCTTATAGTCCAAAAAGGGAGATGTAATTACAAATTGAGCCATGTTCTCTTCATGCAGGAAAAGGAACAGTCAGCTTCCTGCACAGCACAGGCTATCTGAGGAGGAGAACAGATGGTTTATGCATTATTAACTCTGCAGGGCAGAAGAACACTGGAGAATAGTCCAGAAGCCATTGCTTTCTAGGCAAAACACAGGAGTACTTCTAGTAATCTGCCTCCCCTAAGCCAGCTCTTTAAGCCTCCCTCTCCACTGGACCCATGGTGTGCTGAATTTCTCCCAAGAGAGGAATAGCTCCCTTGTAAACACTAGGGAAAACAAGAGTCCTGCTGACATCAGCTGTAAGACAGCAAGTACTAGATTTATATTAAACAAGGGTAGAAATTCTAGAGGTTTATACTTAGGAATGGGGGATCATACAAGTAGCTCAGCTTCTAGAAATCTGGTTCTAGGTATTCATTTGTGTAGATTTCTGTAGATCACACCAAACATGGCAGGGGGCGGGGGTTGAAGGTGGGCTCCAGCAGGACAACCCCTAGTATACTAGGCACTCCAAGTGCCCTAGTACTTTTCAAGATTTCTCCACTGTGTGTGGTGCAGAATGGTTAATATTGAAATACTCAACTAATGAATCATTGAACATTATATCAAAAATTAATGATGTACTATACCTTGGTAATTGAATTAAAAAAAAAAAAAGAAAGAAATCCTGAATGACTAGAAAGAGGCTCAGACACTCCCCAATGCCAAACATTGCCAGCCTATTTATGGAGTAGGCTATATATCCCTATTGAAAGTCAAAGATTGTTCTAAATGCAACCTGAATTGCACAGATTCCTGCCCCCAATGGGTTAATGTCTTGCATTGCTTACAGCCTTATTAGTCATCATCCACACTCTATTCATTCTCTGCTACCAGAGAGAATACTGAAGCTTACATTTGCTAGGACTGGACCAATCACAAAGTCATATACCTACTGGTCACAATCTAAAAGTGCGGCAAAAACTCAAAATTGCTACTTAATTGGCAGGTGATCAGTGGATAAATACACCAGCCTCCCCATCCCTTGGTAGGACAATCCTGCGGCATATTCTCAGTGGATTCTCAGAGAGTCTCCAAGAGAATTGAAACCTAGTTGCCTACAGGAGTATCCTGCTCAACATTTTTTATTGGCTTTCTTCCTGTATAGACAAGTAGGTGTACTATCCTGATCCAGAGAGTGTGACTAGGAGCTCCAGATGTCAGCTCCTTCAGGGTCTACCTTAATTTTAGAGTAATCTCATCTGAGGTCAGGTTCTAGGGCAGCCCACATATGGTGACTATGTGGGATTAGAGTACAAAGGTGTGGCTGTCTTGGTCCCTTGCAGGGTAATGTTGATGAGCAATATTTACTCCAGAGCTCCCTGCCAATCTGTCCGAGATTTTGTGAGGCCTGTATCACAGTACAGGATGCTCAATCCTGATTCCTTTTCTCTCCTTTCACAGGTGTTGATCCCTAACAAACATCTCTACCCCAAACTCTGCCAAGGACCTGCTTCTAGAAAGAGTAACCTATAACACTCTCTTTCCCATTTTACTCTCCCCATGGCTTCACTTTTGCCTCCTGGGACCACAAATAAACCTCTTGCACTCAAGTCTTCAACTGTTTGGAGGGGACTCAAACTAGAACCAGAAGGAAAGAAAAGAATGGCTCTTCCTCATTTCTAGTTTTTCCTTCTGGATAGCTCCAACAGCTAAACCACTCTTGACTTTCCTCTCACCACTGCTTCCCTCCTCTCTAAAGGGGTAAACTGGATATGTGTAGCCCGGCTCATTCCTCTTTCTTTTTGGGAGTGAGGCTGCTCACAGGAAATATGTGTTCTCCCCAGTCCTGCATGCTCTTAATTTTCCAGAGACAGCTCATGATGTAGAGTCCTGTAGCGGTCAGTGCTGTTGGACTGGCTAAGTGTCTAATCCTGAGGCTTAGTTTTGAGAAGCCCACTGACCTGTAGATGTAATCCACATTCTTTAATATCTGGTTTAGTAGTAGGAAAGACAGTATTTTATCTACCATTTGCTGATTTTTGTCCTGTGTTTATATCAAGAACTCAGGGAGGAATGAAATAATTTTTTAGGTTCTACCAAACACCTTCACTCACCTAGAGTAAGCTCCAGCTCCGTTGTAAGGTCCCCTGTGTTGCATCTAAGCAAGGAGAGGGTGGTGGACTCAGAGCCGCTGCTCAGATATTCCATCAAGAAACCAGCTGCAGGGAAAATATTGACTGGAAACCTCAGCCGCTGCCTTTTGGCTCCTCTATGGCATTGACTCAGAGGCCAGTGGGACTGGGGCTATCCCAGCCAATGACTGAGCACATTAAGAGTTCTAGCCAAGTCAGTTCTGCCAGATGCAGATTTCATCTAACAGGTGACTTTGGCTCAAGGACCCCCCAGATGCCTGGTCAGGACTTTCTCAGAACTGCACTGCAGGGTGAAGCTCTTTCTAATCAGTCCTTCCTTCCCATTCTCCTTTCGCAGATGTCAGATCTTCACTATGGTCAGAAGGCTCTCCCTGCATTCTCCTGCTCCTTTCTCCTTTACATAGGCATCTCCCCATATTTTGCATGTCTAATCCATCCTGGTATCTGACTCTTGAAGGACCTGAACTTATACAGGGAGTAAGAAAAATGCCCCAAACAGAAAAATGGAAGATGGTTCTTGCTCCTTCATGTTAGAATCCTGCTTTTGGTGGTCCATTTATAAGGCAGTACCAGAATCTGGCCACCCTTGTCTTAACTGCAGGACTTTTCCATTTAATTGTTACACATTTAATGAAAAAAAATTTTTTTAATGTTTTTAAGGCCTAAATCCCCTACCATGTCCTCAAGGACCTCCTTTTCCTAGAGATTCTCCTCCTGCATGGAAGACCTACAGCTTCTGTTCCATAGTATTTCTTGCAGCCATTTCTAACTCAAGTAGCACTGATTGCTTTAAAAAATAGGCCTTTTGTGAGAACAGTGCCAAACATTCAGCACATTATTCTTTTTTTTAATTTAATTTTATTTTATGTTATGTTAGTCACCATACATTACATCATTTGTTTTTGATGTAGTGTTCCATGATTCATTGTTTGCATATAACACCCAGTGCTCCATGCAATATGTGCCCTCCTTAATACCCATCACCAGGCTAACACATCCCCCCACCCCCCTCTCCTCTAAAACCCTCAGTTTGTTTCTCAGAGTCCATAGTCTCTCATGGTTCATCTCTCCCTCCGATTTACCCCACTTCATTTTTCCCTTCCTACTATCTTCTTTTTTTTTTTTTTAACATATAATGTATTATTTGTTTCAGGGGTACAGGTCTGTGATTCATCACTCTTACACAATTCACAGCGCTGACCATAGCAAATACCCTCCACAGTGTCCATCATCCAGCCACCCCATCCCTCCCACCCGCCTCCACTCCAGCAACCCTCAGTTTGTTTCCTGAGATTGAGTCTTTTATGGTTTGTCTCCCTCTCTGGTTTCATTTTTTCCTCCCTTCCTCTATGATCCTCTGTCTTGTTTCTCAAATTCCTCATATCAGTGAGATCATGATACTTGTCTTTCTCTGATTGACTTATTTTGCTTAGCATAATACCCTCTACTTCCATCCACATCATTGTAAATGGCAAGATTTTGGTTTTTTGATGGCTGCATAATATTTCATTGTATAAATATATACCACATCTTCTTTATCCTTTCATCTGTTGATGGACATCTATGCTATTTCCATAGTTTGGTCATTGTGGACATTGCTGCTATAAACATTGGGGTGCATGTACACCTTCAGATCACTACATTTGTATCTTTGGGGTAAATACCCAGTAGTGCAATTGCTGGATCATATGGTAGCTCTATTTTCAACTTTTTGAGGAACCTCTATACTGTTTTTCAGAGTGGCTGCAGCAGCTTGAATTCCCACCAACTATGTAGAAGGGTTCCCTTTGTCTGCATCCTCGCCAACATCTATTGTTTCCTGACTTGTTAATTTTAGCCATTCTGACTGGTGTGAAGTGGTATCTCACTGAGGTTTTGATTTGGATTTCCCTGATGCCGAGTGATGCTGAACACATGTGTCTGTTGGCCATTTGGATGTCCTCTTTGCAGAAATGTCTGTTCATGTCTTCTGCCCATTTCTTGATTGGATTATTTGTTCTTTGGGTGTTGAGTTGGTAAGTTCCTTATAGATTTTGGATACTAGCCCTTTAGCTGATATGTCATTTACAAATATTTTCTCCCATCCTGTCAGTTATCTTTTTGTTTTGTTGACTCCTTTGCTGTTCAAAAGCTTTTTATCTTGATGAAGTCCCAATAGTTCATTTTTGCCCTTGCTTCCCATGACTTTGGTGACGTGTCTAGGAAGAAGTTGCTGCGGCTGAGGTCAAAGTGGTTGCTGCCTGTGTTCTCCTTTAGGATTTTGATGGATTCCTTTGTCACATTTAGTTCTTTCATCCATTTTGAGTCTATTTTTCTGTGTGGTGTAAGGAAATGGTCCAGTTTCATTCTTCTGCATGTGGCTGTCCAATTTTCCAAATACCATTTGTTGAAGAGACTGTCTTTTTTCCATTGGACATTCTTTCCTGCTTTGTCAAAGATTAGTTGGCCATAAAGTTGAGGGTCCATTTCTGGGCTCTCTAGTCTGTTCCACTGATGTATGTGTCTGTTTTTGTGTCAGTACCATACCGTTTTGATGATTACAGCTCTGTAATAGAGCTTGAAGTCCGGAATTGTGATGCCACCGGCTTTGCTTTTCTTTTTCAACATTCCTGTGGCTATTCAGGGTCTTTTCTGTTTCCATACAAATCTTAGGATTATTTGTTCCATTTCTTTGAAAAAAGTGGATGGTATTTTGACAGGGATTTCATTAAATGTGTAGATTGCTCTAGGTAGCATAGACATTTTCACAATATTTGTTCTTCCAATTGATAAGCATGGAACATTTTTCCATTTCTTTGTGTTTTCTTCAATTTTGCTCTGAGTATTCGATAGTTTTCTGAGTACAGATTCTTTGCCTCTTTGGTTAGATTTATTCCTAGTATCTTATGGTTTTGGGTGCAATTGTAAATGGGAACAACTCCTTAATTTCTCTTTCTTCTGTCTTGTTGTTGGTGTATAGAAATGCAACTGATTTCTGTGCATTGATTTTATATCCTGTCATTTTACTGCATTCCTGTATGAGTTCTAGCAGTTTTGGGGTGGAGTCTTTTGGGTGTTCCACATAAAGTATCATATCATCTGCAAAGAGTGAGAGTTTGACTTCTTCTTTGCCAATTTGGATGCCTTTGATTTCTTTTTGTTGTCTGATGGCTGAGGCTAGGACTTTTAGTACTATGTTGAATAGCAGTGGTGATAGTGGACATCCCTGCCATGTCCCTGACCTTAGGGGAAAAGCTCTCAGTTTTTCCCCATTGAGAATGATATTCGCTGTGTGTTATGTACCCTCTATCCCTACACTCTGAAGAGTTTTGATCAAGAAAGGATGCTGTACTTTGTCAAATGCTTTTTCTGCATCTATTGAGAGGATCACATGGTTCTTGGTCTTTCTTTTATTAATGTATTGTATCACATTGATTGATTTGCAGACATTGAATCACCCTTTCAGCCCAGGAATAAATCCCACTTGGTCATGGTGAATAAAACTTTTAATGTACTGTTCGATCCTCTTGGCTAGTATATTGGTGAGAATTTTTGCATCCATGTTCATCAGGGATATTGGTCTGTAGTTCTCCTTTTTGATGGGGTCTTTGTCTGGTTTGGGGATCAAGGTAATGCTGGCCTCCTAAAATGAGTTTGGAAGTTTTCCTTCCATTTCTATTTTTTTGGAACAGTTTCAGAAGAATACATATTAATTCTTCTTTAAGTGTTTGGTAGAATTCCCCTGGGAAGCCATCTGAGCCTGAGTTCTTGTTTTTTGGGAGATTTTTGATGACTGCTTCAATTTCCTCAGTGGTTATAGGTCTGTTCAGGTTTTCTATTTCTTCTTGGTTCAGTTTTGGTAGTTGATACATCTCTAGGAATGCATCCATTTCTTCGAGATTATCTAATTTGCTGGCATATAGTTGCTCATGATATATTCTTAGAATTGTTTGTATTTCTTTAGTGTTGGTTGTGATCTCTCCTTTTTCATTCATGATTTTATTTATTTGGGTCATTTCTCTTTTCTTTTTGATAAGTCTGGTCAGCGGTTTATCAATCTTGTTAATTCTTTCAAAGAACCAGCTCCTAGTTTTGTTGATCTGTTCTACTGTTCTTTTGGTTTCTATTTCATTGATTTCTGTTCTGATCTTTATTATTTCTGTTTTCCTGCTGGGTTTAGGCTTTATTTGCTGTTCTTTCTCCAGCTCCTTTAGGTGTAGGGTTAGGTTGTGTATTTGAGACCTTTCTTGTTTCTTGAGAAAGGCTTGTATTGCTATATATTTTCCTCTTAGGACACCTTTGCTGCATCCCAAAGGTTTTGAACAGTTATGTTTTCATGTTCATTGGTTTCCAGGAATTTTTTAAATTCTTCTTTAATTTCCTGGCTGACCCATTCATTCTTTAGTAGGATGCTCTTTAGCCTCCATGTATTTGAGTTCTTTCTGACTTTCCTCTTGTGATTGAGTTCTAGTTTCAAAGCATTGTGGTCTGAAAATATGCAGGGAATGATCCCAATCTTTTGGTACTGGTTGAAACCTGATTTGTGACCCGGGATGTGATGTATTCCAGAGAATGTTCCATGGGCACTAGAGAAGAATGTGTATTCTGTTGCTTTGGGATGGAATGTTCTGAATATGTCTGTGAAGTCCATTTGGTCCAGTGTGTCATTTAAAGTCTTTATTTCCTTGTTGATCTTTTGCTTAGATGATCTGTCCATTTCAGTGAGGGGGGTGTTAAAGTCCTATACTATTATAGTAGTATTGTCAGTGTGTTTCTTTGCTTTTGTTATTAATTGGCTTATATAATCAGCTGCTCTCTAGTTAGGATCATAAATGTTTACAATTGTTTGATCTTCTTGTTGGATAGACCCTTTAAGTATGATATAGTGTCTTTCCTCATCTCTTATTACAGTCTTTGGTTTAAAGTCTAATTTGTCTGATATAAGGATTGGCAGCCCAGCTTTCTTTTGGTGTCCATTAGCATGGGAAATGGTTTTCCACCCCCTCACTTTCAATCTGGGGGTGTCTTTGGGTCTAAAATGAGTCTCTTGCAGACAGCATATCGATGGGTCTTGTTTTTTTATCCAATCTGATAGCCTGTGTCTTTTGATTGGGGCATTTAGCCCATCTACATTCAGGGTAACTATTGAGAGATATGAATTTAGTGCCATTGTATTGCCTGTAAGGTGACTGTTACTGCATATTGTCTCTATTCCTTTCTGGTCTATGTTACTTTTAGGCTCTCTCTTTGCTTAGAGGACCCTGTTCAATATTTCTTGTAGAGCTGGTTTGGCGTTTGCAAATTTTTTAAATTTTTGTTTGTCCTGGAAGCTTTTTAATCTCTCCTTCTATTTTCAGTGACAGCCTATCTAGATATAGTATTCTTGGCTGAGTATTTTTCTCATTTAGTGCTCTGAATACATCCTTTCTGGCCTGCCAGATCTTTGTGGATAGGTCTGCTTCCAATCTAATGTTTCTACCATTGTAGGTTACAAACCTCTTGTCCTGAGCTGCTTTCAGGATTTTCTCTTTGTCTCTGAGACTTGTGAGTTTTACTATTAGATCCCGGGGTGTTAACCTATTTTTATTGATTTTGAGGGGGGTTCTCTGTGCCTCATGAATTTTGATGCATGTTTCCTTCCCCAAATTAGGGAAGTTCTCTGCTATAATTTGCTCCAGTATACCTTCTGCCCCTCTATCTCTTTCTTCTTCTTCTGGGATCTCAATTATTCTAATGTTGTTTCGTCTTATGGTATCACTTATCTCTCATATTCTGCCCTTGTGATCCAGTAGTTGTTTATCTCTCTTTTTCTCAGCTTCTTTATTTTCCATCATGTGGTCTTCTATATCACTGATTCCCTCTTCCGCCTCATTTATCCTAGCAGTTAGGGCCTCCATTTTTTATTGCACCTCATTAATAGCCTTTTTGATTTTGACTTGGTTCGATTTTAGTTCTTTTATTTCTCCAGAAAGGGATACTCTCGTATCGTCCATGCTTTTTTCAAGCCCAGCTTGTATCTTTATAATTGTCATTCTGAACAATAGTTCCAACATTTTATTAATGTCCGTATTGATTAGGTCCCTGGCAGTTGGTACTGCCTCTTGTTCTTTTTTTTGAAGTTGAGTTTTTCAGTCTTGTCATTTTGTCCAGAGGAGAATAGATGAATGAGAGAACAAAATGCTAAAAGGGTAGCTACGACCCCAGAAAAAAACACACTAAACAAATCAGAAGAGACCCAAAACCAGGGAGAAAAGAAAGGGAAAGAAAAATCAAAAAGAATATGATCAGGCTGGTGAATAGATCAGAGCCACACAGTAGAATTTAGGCATATTTTGGTTTGTTAGAAGAAAGTGCCTCCCAAAATTTTAAAGAAAGAAAAACTTATATATGTACAAAAATAAGGGTAAATATGATGAAGGGATGGAATATGACTGTAAAGATGAAAAGTATAAAGGTTTTTATAAAAGGAATTGATAAGATATTGGTTAAAAAAAGGAAAAAGAAAAATTCAAAAAAATAGAAAAAGAAAAAATAAAGGAAATTTAAAAAATTAACTTTGAAAGACTAAAGAATCATGGGGAAAAAGCCATTAATTCTCTGCGCTGTATTCCCCTAGTGCTGGAGTTCTGCCATTCTCATTGATTGGTAAACTTGGTCTTGACTGCCTGTTCTTGCTGATCTTCTGGGGAAGGGGCCTGTTGCCGTGATTCTCAAATGTCTTTGCCAGAGGCGGAGTTGCCCTGTCCGTGACAGGGGCCAGGCTAGGTAATCTGCTCAGGTTTGCTCTCAGTAGCTTTTGTTCCCTGCAAGCTTTCCATACAGCTTTGGAGGACAAGAGTGAAAATGGTGCCCTCCCAGTCTCTGCCTTGGAGGAGCAGAGAACTCAGGGCCCCACCCCTCAGTGAACCCCCAGAGAAAAGCCATCAATCACTCCTGTCTCCCCGGTCTCTGGCCACACTCCATGCTAACCCGGCCTGTGACCGAGCATTTCTATCTCTGGCACATGACCCCATTTGGAGTCTCCAAAGCCAGCAGATCCCTGTGGTGTGATCCCATGCTGCTCCTCCCAGGGGAGGAAGGGAAGTCTCCCTGGATCTGCTGCTTGTTGGGTCCCTGCTGGAAGAGCAGTGGCCCGACTGTGCTGCAGATCACAGTTGATGGCAACCCCGAGCTGAGAGCCCACTCCTCAGCTCCGTCTCTGCAGCCAGCTTCCCCACTCCAGTACCTGGGATCTCTGTCGCATTCAGGCACCCCGGTCATTCTGTGACCCTGAGGGTCCTGAGACCACACTGTCCCAGCGAGGGTTCCACCCCCCACTTAGCCACTGGAGCCACGTCCCTCAGCAGAACAGACTTCTAAAAGTTCTGATTTTGTGCTCCACTGCTCTATAACTTGCTGGTAGCCAGCTGATGGAGGCTCCCTGCCCCTGCGGTCTATCTTCCCATATATCGCCTAAGATTCACTTCTCTGCACTTCCTACCTTCCAGAAAGTGGTCGCTTTTCTGTTCATAGAATTGCTGCTATTCTTTTCTTTGATCTCCTATTGAGTTTGTAGGTGTTCAGAATGGTTTGATACCTATCTAGCTGAATTCCTGGGACCAGACAAAATTTAGGTCTCCTTTTCCTCCACCATCTTGCTCCTCCTCCTCAGCATATTATTCTTGGTTCAAGTAGTTCATACTCCCATTAGAAGGGAAGAAGGGCATTGTGTGGTTGAAAGTACAAGGACTCATTTGGAAAGGAAGGCAAGCCTGAGCTCTAGCGATCTCATCCTCAACTGAATGTTGATGAGGAGATCACTCTTCAGGAGTCCTAATTTCCTCCTCTGGAAAATGAGAAGACCTCCCAGGGCTTTCTGTGAATGTTGAAGAATGTGAATGTACTTTATAAACTATAGAACAGAGGTTTATGATAGTGGTCAGTGGGACAGGTCTGAACTACAGATGTGCTGGTTTGTCCCACACAGAACTATTTTTTTTATCTGAAATTTTTACAGAAAACATGACTTTCTGGCTTCTTTTGAAAAGTCCCACCTGGCAACAATCCAATTGCAGGGAATTGCAGCTGCTCCCTTACACAGGGTATATTTTCACCAGGTCCCTCCTGGCCCTCAAACTCCTCAGTCATACTGAGACATCACTCATTGATGTTACCTGCCAGGCCCCTCTAGGCACCTGAGTTTAGGCCCCCTGAGGTTTCTACATGATAAAAGTGTTCGTCATATATAAGGGGACCATCAAGTACTGATAAGGAAGGTCCAAGAGAGAAGACAACCTGTCAACACTCGAGATGTGGGCTGGAAGATTGACTGCCCACCATACCCAAAATCATTCCAAGAGACAACTTCCCAGGGCTTCCATGACTTCCCACTTGGTGCTATTATACTCAGGGAGTATATTTTTGTGTCCATAAAGCTTCTGCTACTAGAAGCAACTATTCCCTCTATTCCTCTCTCTTCCCTCACACAGCCTTCAGAACTCTAGTTGGAACTTCCATGTTAACACCTGGGCCTGCTCCAGGCAGTGAATTTCAACTGCCCTCTTCTTTACTTAGCAGTGGAGGGATTTTTAGGGTCAAGGTCAAAGGCATTTATGTTGTTTCATGGGACAAGTAAAGGAGTTAAAGGCCTGTACCATGTAGGTACAGTCTCTGTGGATTCTCATTCCCCATGGCTTGTTAGCAGGTGATTGTGCCCCAACCTGAGAAGATCTGGGATCATTGGCTGAGACTCTAGATCTGCCCTAACACTGGACACATGCAGTATCTTCTCAGTGGAGTGTCAGGTTTTCTTTAAATGGGCTTTTTCTTGGGATGCCTGGGTGGCTCAGTTGGTTAAGCATCTGCCTTCGGCTCAGGTCATGATCCCAGGATCCTGGGAAGTCCCACATTGGGCTCCTTGCTCAGCAGGGAGCCTGCTTCTCCCTCTGCCTGCTGTGCTCTCTCTCTCTCTTTTTCTCTCTGACAAATAATAATATCTTTTAAAAATGGGCTTTTTCTTGACAGTAAGATAGTAAATTTATGCTTTGTTTTTATAATCTTAGAATAGTGCCTTTTATATAGAGAAGGCCAAGCATAGGCATTAGCTCATCTAATCTTCACAATGCCACACAGAGATAGAAAGTTATTATTATTTCTAATTACAAGCAAGTAAATCACTGAGAAGTTAAGTCATTTCGATAAGGTCACACAATGGGAAAGGTTGATGCTGGGATTTGAACTCTTGCAATCTGAATGCAGAGCTTTTGCTTTTATCCACCTCTATATAATACTGTCTCTCAAAAGATTTTAGCATGTACTTAAAGATAAAGGAAGCTGCTTAGGTCTAGCCAAGGCAAAAAATATTCTGCATAGTCTAAAGCACCTTGGATGCAGAGAATGTTAATTTTCCTCCAACCACAAGAATTTGATAGTGATATGCAAACCACAAAATTCTGCAACAACATTCTTTAATAACTGCTGTTATATGATCCTGCAACTCCTGTGACTGGAAGTTTAAATCCCCTCAACCAGTTAGACACAAGATGCCAGAAAGTAACTTGGTGGCTTGAGGTTCTCCTTATATACACCTATATCCTGCCTGGAAAGATAGCAACTTTGGTCTGCTTTGGAATTTCTCTCAATTCCTCCTTTGTGCAAGTACCAGGGAGCTCAGAATTTACTTTTGGGGTTTAGTAAAGGGAGGCCCTGTTATACAGCAGAGGAGAATTGAGCACTAGCTGCCCTTAATAGAGTCTCCTTCTCCACATGTTCCCCCAGCCAGAAGCCTGCAGCTCTGGGCAAGAGAGGTCTTGATGGCAGTGAACCTCCATGACCTCTGTCCTATAGGAGAATGACAGAACATCATTTCAGGCAAAGGTCCTCATCCCTGAAGACATGGCTCAAATGCTGCTTTTCTGTTTTTCAACTTCCTCCAGGGAGACTATCCCTTTTGTAATACAAAGATAGATTTGAGATGGGCTGGTGGGGCAGGGTGTAGCTCTTTCCTGAAATGGGAAATTTGAGTGGAGTGGTCCATAAAATGAATAACTAACCCACTCTAGTAATGAACTTGGTTATGGAAGCATCCTGTGAGGATGGCTGCTTCCCCACTGTCTTCCGTTTTAACACTGTCAACTGTATTCCCATTTGAATGGTGTCCCGTAATTTCAATCTTTTCACAGTATTTCCCTCAATCTACCTGGCTTCATTAAAATTTTATCACCACTCAGTCTCTACTTCAGAGGGTTGCAGGGGAGCTGGTTTCTCCCTATTTTGGCCATGCCATGCACAGAAAGTGGGAAAGAATAAACCTTGCTCTAAGCTAACTGCTACCTTCCCCATCTTACCATAAGCAGAAAGAATCTTGGCCATGTATCCCATGGTCCTTGCTCATGGCCTCTGTAAAATTCAAATGCCTTGAGTTTGAATCTCCTCTGTTCCTTTTGTACCATCCATGGAATGATCTATTGGCAGGTAAGATCATCAAGTACCACTTGAATGACATCTTACTATGACTATTGCACATTAGTGTTCCAAAGCAGAGACAACTGTAAGTACAGTGACTAGGGGCTCCTTGTTTCAGGGTTCATGCAGTATAGATTTATTAGATTTTGAATGATTTAAGCAAACAGAATATTATTCCTAAATAGCAAGGATTAGTATCTTTTATGTTCCCTAGACCTGTGCCTTAATTTGGGTTCCCTCAAAAGCAGATCATAAGGTAAGAATGCAAGTTTATTTGAGTGGTAGAGGGAATGCTGGTAAGAGAGTGAGGAAGCAAAGTAACCACTAAATTGCATATTATCAAGCCAGCTACTGCTGTAGGTAACTGGAGAGGAATTCGAAGGAGAAATTCCATGCCCTGGTGGCAACTGTAGTTTATAATTCACTGGTATCCTTTGTGTTACCAGGCAAGAGTGTTCCTACTTTGGAGACCAGGACTTCTAACACTGCAGAGCCTGATTTGTGAGGACTAGAAGTACAATGTTCCCCTAATAAGATATTGTTGATGATGATGAGTAAAGCCATGCTAGCTTCTAAACCTGGTTCCTGGTCCAAAGGAGCTCCCTATTGGAGTCACCGTGCCATCTACAAATTTCTTGATAGAACGTATAATGCATCCTGTAAATTTGTACCCTGTATGAGTGGAAGCTTCAGCTTTGCCTCCAGCAGGCCTTTCCAAAGCTATCTGAGACCAGATGATTCTGGACAGTGCAGTATGTGATATCACCAGGAAATCCCATGCTCATGGCTTACTCTTACACCTCCTTCACTATAATGAGAGACTTTGATCAGATGGTGTGTTGTGTGGATCAGAAGCTTTGTGATCTTCTGGATAGGGATGCTGAATGAGGTGCTGAGGGCAAAGAAAGTAAATCCATATCAGGAGTCTCTCTAGTCTTTCTGGGATGGAAGGGTCTCAGTGAATTAATTTACCTCCACATAGCTCATTGGTCTCTTTGAAAAGAGCACACCATCAGGGGCTCAGTGTTGATCACTGTTACAGGCATGTTGGACATTCAGAAGCAGCAATAGCTAGATTGTCCTTGTTGAATGAGAATCCACATTATTGGGCTCACACACAACCTCCATCTCTGCCACTGTGGACCTTTTGCCTATGTGCCCATTATGCCATTTTTGGGGTGGCAGATGACAAAGGCTGACAAACATCAACTGGCAGAGTCATTTTGGCTCAGTCTGATAACAGAGAAAGAGATTATGATTTCTTATTGAAATAACCACTCTCAGCATTCTTCTCATCCATTTGTTCATTCTTCTTCTTTTTTTTTTTTAAAGATTTTATTTATTTATTTGAGACAGAGAGAATGAGAGAGAGAGAGAGAGCATGAGAGGGGGAAGGGTCAGAGGGAGAAGCAGACTCCCTGCCGAGCAGGGAGCCCGATGCGGGACTCGATCCTGGGACTCCAGGATTATGACCTGAGCCGAAAGCAGTCGCTTAACCAACTGAGCCACCAAGGCGCTCCTGTTCATTCTTCTTCTTATAGGTATTTATCAGTCCCCTTAATTTATTTCTCATGTATTTTGCTTTTACAAATGTTGTGTTCTATCACACATCTCTATAACTCTCTGGAGATCATTCACACCCTGGCTGCCATTCCAGCCTCGCCTGACATTATAATAATCATAACATGCTGGCTTTTAGTAGTTGAGGGCTGCCACATGGACTTTTTTGCCCCACCATGCCATTGTTAGAAATGAGCCAGGACCTTTAACTATACCTCCTACTGTCTGCAAGTGGCCTGCAGAGGAGAGTGACTGTTAGCTTCTTACTGATGCGGGTGCCCCTCTTGCCAGTGCATTCATAATAGATATGGCAAATGAGTATCTTTTGGGCTGTCCCATGGAACATAATTCTGTGGTGGGTTTTTTATTATCATAAGATATATTTAATGCAGTATGTCTACATTCTTGGGCTTTTTAGTTCCTTCTTCTACTATCATTGAAATTAAGTTATTTCAACTTGGCTCAGCATGGGCCCTTGCATTTTCTAGAGTTGTGGGAGTCACTTTAGCAGTAAATTTGCCCAATCCCCTGAGGCCCTTGCCAGGATGCTAAATCTAATATCCAAAGCTAGTGCAAGTCAACAATCTTTCCCTTATCTGGTCTAATGGTCTGGTCCCAATGATCAAGCACACTCAAAATCCAAATCCAGGGCTGCCCTCCTGGCCCCTGACAACTCATAATGGTTAATCTTTGTAGGTCCTTTGAGGTAAGGTTCCTTTCTCTTTTTGTCAGACCCAGTATCTCCATGGCTGGTTATGCTTACTTCCAGCTATCAGCCTAGATTCCAGAGAAAAGCAGAGCCAGATCTTATGTGGAGTTCTTGTTGCCTTGTGGGGAAGAGGGTACTATAGTGAGGTGTGGGAGGTGGGGCAAGAGGTGACTATCTCTTCATAGGGAAAGAAGGGTGGGCTAGCCCTATTTGCAGTCTAACAATTCAGAGGAGTATGAGAAATAACATAGTCCCATTCCATACTAAGGGTCCCAGGTTTATCCAACCAGGCCCCAACCTTGGTATAAGTTATTTGTCTCACTTGTGCATTCAATTAATTTTACATCACAGCAACTCTATTCAATCTGGAGTTTGGTCTTCCACCTGTTTTGCTCTTTTACTTCAGGTGATAAGAGCTTTTTGCAAGGTTCATATGCTCTCTGGAATTCACAGTTAGTTTTCAGTGGTTTAATTGCCTCAGCTTTTCATTCTCTCTCTCTAGTGGATCAATGTAATTTAGTACCAGCTAGCCAATTCTGTTGTCCTTGTCTACATGTTCTTCCACACTCACTCATATTTCTGAAGAGGTTGAATGATTGCTCTGGCCAGGGTGTTTTCCTGCACTAGAATATTCTCCCAAGTCATTCTGCAGAAAATTTTGGTGATTGGGCTGCCACCTTGTTCCACAGACCAGGGCTCAACAAATTTACTGTAAAGGGCCAGATAGTAAATATTTTTTGGGTTTGTAGACCAAATAGTCTCTGTAGCAACTACTCAACTCCTTTGTTGTAATGCAAAAGTAGGAGAAATGACAATATTTTGTCTATGAAGTAGTTGTAGCAACTACTCAACTCTTGTATATATACACAATATATTAATGAATGCATATGGCTGTGATCCAGTAAACCTTAAAAAAAGAAAAAAACAGGTGCTTGTATGATTCTAACTCTATGGCTCTGGAAAGGCAACACTATGGAGACAGTAAAAAGATCAATGGTTTCAAGGGGCTCAGGAATGAATAGGTGGAGTTCAGCTTTTTAGGGTGATGAATTTATTCTGTATGATACTATGGTAAATACATGTCATTAGAAATTTGTCAATAGCCATAGAATGTACAACAAAAAATGTGAGCCATAATGTAAACTATGGCCTTTAGTTAATAGTTTTGTGATACTGCTTACCAATGCAACAAATGTACTACACTAATGCAAGATGTTAATAATAGGGGAAACTTGGAGGGAGGTGGCTGAGAGGTTTTCTGCTTATTTTTTCTGTACACCTATAACTGCTTGAAAAGAGTCTTAGTATTTTTAAAAACTAAAGGTAAAATAAAGACTTTTCCATACAAATTAAAACAACAGCAACAAAATCAGGTGGCATGTAGGATTTGGCCCTTGGGCTTAGTTTGTCCATCCATTGCCCCCCTCCCCGCACACACACCTAAAGGTTATCCATACATCACATGACATCCAGAACAAGTTCTTCTTTGCCAGTTGTGATATGAATGTCCCAGTCCCCAAAGCCTGTCGTGCTCTCAGACCACTCTTGGTAGCAAGTGTGTCAGTTTGAGTCCTCCAGGAAACAGATGCTGAGATCAAATGAAGAGTGTAAGAGGCTTAAGAGGGGGAGCAGCACCAATAAAAACTAAAGAGGGGGATACAGGATTGGGCAGGAAAAGCTTTTGGACCACATTACATAACTGATGAAATCTTGGACAACTCAAGGGGGCTCTGAAGCAGATTACCCACTAGAGGAGTTCCTGGTTGGTCAAATATGGCCAGGCAGGCCCTAGTTATCCCCCCTATGCTAACTCATTGGTTGGAAGCTGTTCTGATATTGGGTTAGATCCCAAAGGTACTGCAGAGAGAGGGTGAGAGCAAGTGCTCTCCTCAGAGGTCCATGGTAAGTTCTTTCTTGAATGGAGATCTGAATGGGGTATTTCCATGGCAGCACAGAGTGCCAGTTTCTTTTGTTTTTTTTTTCCAGTTTTATTTTTTTATTTCTTTTTAATTTAATCTATTTTTATTATGTTATGTTAGTCACCATACAATACATCATTAGTTTTTGACATAGTTATCCACGGTTCATTGTTTTCGTATAACACCCAGTTTTATTGAGATATAGTTGGCTTATAACATTGTATTAGTTTAAGGTGTACAACAATAATTTGATATATGTGTACATATATCAAAATGATTACCACAATAAGTTCAACATCCATCATCTCATAGTTACAATTTTTTTCTTGTAATGAGAACTTTTAAGATCTACTTTCTTGGCATCCTTCAAATTTGCTATACAGTATTGTTAACTATAGTCACCATGTTGTACATTACATCCCAGGGCAAATTTATCTTATAACTGAAAGTTTGTACTTTGGACTACCTTCACCCATTTTGCTTACTCTACCTCCTCTACCTCTGGTAACCAACAATATGTTGTTTCTATTTGTGTTTTTGGATTCCACATATAAATGAAATCATATAGTATTTGTTTTTCTCTGTCTGACTTATTTCACTTAGCATAGTATCTTCAGTTCCGTCTATGTCATTACAAAAGGCAGGATTTCCTTCTTTTAATGGCTTAATAATATTCCTGTGTGTTTGTGTGTGTGTGTGTGTGTTTCCTCCATCTTCTTTATCTATCATCCTTTCATGGAGACACTTAGATTGTTTTCCAAGTCTTGGCTCTTGTGAATAATGCTGCAATAAATATGAGAGTGCAGATTTCTCTTTGATACAATGATATTTTCTTCACATATATACCTAGAGGTGGAATTGATGAATCGTATCATAGTTCTATTTTTAATTTTTTGCAGGCTCCATTCAGTTTTCCAAAGTGGCTGCTCCAATATACATTCTCACCTACACTGCACAAGTGTTCCCTTTTCTTTACATCCTTGCCAACATTTATTTCTCTTGTCTTTTGATGATAGCTGTTCTCTCTCTTTTTTTTTTTTATGTTCAGTTAGCCACTGTATAGTAAGTAATTAGTCCTTCATGCAGTGTTCAACGATTCATTAGTTAAGTATAACACCCAGTGCTCATCACAGCATGTGCCCTCAATACCCATCGCCCTGTTACCCCCTCCCCCCTTCTCCCCTCTGAAACTCCCAGATTGTTTCTCAGGGTCCAGAGTCTCTCATGGTTCATCTCCTTCTCTGATTTCTCCCCCTTTGGATTTCCCTCCCTTCCCCTGTGGTCCTCCATGCTATTGCTTATGTTCTACATATGAGTGAAACCACATAATAATTGTCTTTCTCTGTTTGACTTACTTCACTTAACATAATCCCTTCCAGTTCCATCCATGATAGCTGTTCTAATAGATGTAAAGTGATGTCTGCATTTCCCTGATGATTAGTAAGGTTGAGCACTTTTTTCACATACCCATTGGCCATTTGGAAATCTTTGGAAAATTTCTGTTCAGTTCCTCGGTCCACTTTAAAATCATATTGTTTTTGCCATTCAGTCCTATGGCTCTTTATATATGTATTTTGGATATTACCCCTTAGCCCTTATATGAGTTGCAAATATTCTCTCCCATTCTGCAGGCTGTATTTCCATATTGTCATTGGTTTCCTTTACTCTGCAAGAGCTTTTAATTTCATCTCATTTTTTTTTAAAACAAATACATTTATTCTGTGAAATGATCTTCATAGTCACAGCCCTGAAACTCCTTGGCATCCTAAGTAATCAAAGAAGAGCTTTTAATTTTATATCGTACTTATTTATTTCTGCTTTTACTGCCTTTACTTTTGGTATCATATGCAAAAAGAATCATTGCCTAGATCAATGTCAAAGAGCTTACCTTCTATGTTTTTTTCTAGGAGTTTTGTGGTTTCGGTCTTATTTTCAAGTCTTTAACCTGTTTTGAGTTGATTTTTGTATATGGTGTAAGATAGGGGTCCAATTTCATTATTTTTTCATGTGGTTGTCCAGTTTTGCTAGCACTATTTATTGAAGAGACTATTCTTTCCCCATTGAATATTCTTGACTTCTTTGTCATAAATTAATTGACATATATGTGTGGGTTTATTTTAGGGCTCTCTATTGTGTTCCATTGATCTATATATCTGTTTTTATGCTAATGCCATGCTGTTTGGATTACTATAACTTTGTAATATAGTTTTAAGTCAGGAAGTGTGATTCTACCAGTTCTGTCCTTCTCAAGATTGCTTTGCTCTTCAAGGTCTTTTGTGATTCCATACAAATTTTTGGATTGTTTTTTCTCTCTCTGTGAAAAATGCCATTGGAATTTTTTTATTTAAATTCAATTAGCCAACATATAGTACATCATTAATTTCAGATGTAGTGATCAATAATTTATCAGTTGCATATAACACCCAGTGCTCATCACATCTGGTGCCCTCCTTAATGCCCATCATCCAGTTACCCCATCCCCCACTGACCTCCCCTCCAGCAATCCTCAGTTTGTTTCCCAGAGTCAAGAGTCTCTCCTGGTTTCTCTCCCTCTCTAATTTCTTCCCAGTTTTCCCTCCCTTCCCTTATGATCCTCTGCACTGTTACTTATATTCCACATATGAGTGAAACCATATGATAATTGTCATTCTCTGATTGACTTATTTCGCTCAGCATAATACCCTCCAGTTCCATCTACATCAATGTAAATGGTAAGTATTCATCCTTTCTCATGGCTGAGTAATTTTCCATTGTATATATATACCACATCTTCTTTATCCATTCATCTGTTGAAGGGCATCTCGGCTTCTTCCACAGTTTGGCTATTGTGGACATTGCTGCTATGAACATTGGGGTGCAGGTGCCCCTTTATTTCACTATATCTGTATCTTTTGGGTAAATACCTAGAGTGCAATTGCTGGGTTGTAGGGTACCTCTTTTTTTAACTTCTTGAGGACCTCCATACTCTTTTCCAGAGTAGCTGCACCAGTTTGCATTCCCACCATCAGTGTAAGAGGGTTCCCTTTCTCCGCATCCTCGCCAGCATTTGTTTTCCCCTGTCTTGTTAATTTTAGCCATTCTGTCTGGAGTAAGGTTGTATCTCATTGTGGTTTTGATTTGTATTTCCCTGATGGCAAGTGATGTGAAGCATTTTTTCATGTGTCTGTTGGCCATTTGTATGTCATCTTTGGAGAAATGTCTATCCATGTCCCCTGCCCATTTCTTGACCATATTATTTGGCTTTTGGGTGTTGAGTTTGATAAGTTCTTTATAAATCTTGGATACTAGCCCCTATCTGTTAGGTCATTGGCAAATATCTTCTCCCATTCTGTCAGTTGCCTTTTAGTTTTGTTGACTGTTTCCTTTGCTGTGCAGAAGCTTTTTATCTTGATGAAGTCCCAATAGTTCATTTTTGCTTTTGTTTCCCTTGCCTTTAGAGATGTGTCTTGTAAGAAGTTGCTGTGGCCAAGACTGAAGAAATTGCTGCCTCTGTTCTCCTGTAGGATTTTGATGGATTCCTGTCTTACATTTAGGTCCTTCATCCATTTTGAGTTTATCTTTGTGTATCATGTAAGAAAATGGTCCAGTTTCATTCTTCTGAATGTGGCTGTCCAATTTTCCCAGCACCACTTACTGAGGAGACTGTTTTTTTTCCATTGAATATTCTTTCCTGCTTTGTCAAAGATTAGTTGACCATAGAGTTGAGGGTCCATTTCTAGGTTCTCTATTCTGTTCCACTGATCTATATAAAATGTCATGTCATCTGCAAATAGAGACAATTTTACCTCTTTCCAATTTTGGATGTCTTTTATTTTATAATTTTAATATATTTTTCTTGCCTAATCGTCATAGCTAAGACTTCCAATGTTGAAGTCTTCTTCTACATTCTTCTTATGCCAACATAAAAGTGGCAAGAATGGGCATCCTTGCATTGTTCCTGATCTTAGAGGAAACTCTCAGCTTTTTACCATTGCATATGTTAGCTGTGGGCTCATCATATATGATCTGTATTATCTTGAGGTACATTCCATTTATACCCAGTTTTTTGAGAATTTTTTTATCATAAATGGGTGTTGAATTTTTAAAATGCTTTTTCTGCATCTATTAAGATGACCATATAATTTTTATCCTTTATTTTGACCGTGTGTGTCACATTGATTGATTTGAGGATATTTAACCATCCTTGCATCCCTAAAATAAATCCCACTTGATTATGGTGTGTGATCCTTTAAATGTGTTATTTAATTTGGCTTGCTAACATTTTGTGAAAACTTTTGCATCCATATTTATCAGTGATATTGGCTTATAATTTTCTTTTTTTTTATCACTGCTCTTGTCTGGTTTTCTTATTAGGGTAATGCTGGCCTTATGAGTTTGGAAGTGTTTGGTCTCTTCTATGTTTTGTAATAGTTTGAGAAGAATTGATAATTCTTCTTTGAATATTTTGTAGAATTCACTAGTGAAGCTGTTTGTTCCTGGACTTTGCTTTGTTGAAATTTTTTTATTTTGGATTCAATCTCTTTACTAGTTATTTGTCTGTTCAGATTATTTCTTCATGATTCAGTCTTGGTAGGTTGTATGTTTCAGGAAATGTATAAGTTTTTCTAAGTTGTCAAATGTGTTGGCAAAGAATTGTTCATAGTATTCTCTTATGATCTTTTGTGTTTCTGTGGTGTCGCTTTTAACATCTCCTCTTTCATTTATAATTTTATTTATGAGTCCTGTTTTTTTCTTGAAAAGTCCAGCTAAAGATTTGTGTATTTTGCTTAGCTTTTCAAAAAAAAAAAGCCTTTAGTTTCACTGATCTTTTTTTTGTATTTTCTTTTTTTAATCTTTTTTTAAAATTTTTTTTTCTTATGTTAATCCCCATACATTACATCATTAGTTTTAGATGTACTGTTCCATGATTCATTGTTTGTGCATAACACCCAGTGCTCCATAAAGAATGTGCCCTCCTCAATACCCATCACCAGGCTAACCCATCCTCCCACCCCCCTCCCCTCTAGAACCCTCAGTTTGTTTTTCAGATTCCATCATCTCTCATGGTTCGTCTACCCCTCCGATTCCCCCCCTTCATTCTTCCCTCCTGCTACCTTCTTCTTCTTCTTTTTTTTTTTTCTTAACATATATTGCATTATTGTTTCAGAGGTACAGATCTGAGATTCAACAGTATTGCACAATTCACAGCACTTACCAGAGCACATACCCTCCCAGGTGTCTATCACCCAGTCACCCCCTCCCTCCCACCCCACCCCCCACTCCAGCAACCCTCAGTTTGTTTCCTGCGATTAAGAATTCCTCATATCAGTGAGGTCATATGATACATGTCTTTCTCTGTTTGACTTATTTCGCTCAGCATAATACCCTCCAGTTCCATCCACGTCGTTGCAAATGGTAAGATCTCATTCCTTTTGATGGCTGCATAATATTCCATTGTATATATATACCACATCTTCTTTATCCATTCATCTGTTGATGGACATCTTGGCTCTTTCCACAGTTTGGCTATTGTGGACATTGCTGCTATAAACATCGGGGTGAACATACCCTTTCGGATCCCTACTTTTGTATCTTTGGGGTAAATACCCAGTAGTGCAATTGCTGGATCGTATGGTAGCTCTATTTTCAACTTTTTGAGGAACCTCCATACTGTTTTCCAGAGTGGCTGCACCAGCTTGCATTCCCACCAACAGTGTAGGAGGGTTCCCCTTTCTCTGCATCCCTGCCAACATCTGTCATTTCCTGACTTGTTAATTTTAGCCATTCTGACTGGTGTGAGGTGGTATCTCATTGAGGTTTTGATTTGGATTTCCCTGATGCTGAGCAATATTGAGCACTTTTTCATGTGTCTGTTGGCCATTTGGATGTCTTCTTTGGAAAAATGTCTGTTCATGTCTTCTGCCCATTTCTTGATTGGATTCTTTGTTCTTTGGGTGTTGAGTTTGATGAGTTCTTTATAGATTTTGGATACTAGCCCTTTATCTGATATGTCATTTGCAAATATCTTCTCCCATTCTGTCGGTTGTCTTTTGGTTTTGTTGACTGTTTCCTTTGCTTTGCAAAAGCTTTTTATCTTGATGAAGTCCCAATAGTTCATTTTTGCCCTTGCTTCCCTTGCCTTTGGCAATATGTCTAGGAAGAAGTTGCTTCAGTTGAGGTCGAAGAGGTTGCTGCCTGTGTTCTCCTCAAGGATTTTGATGGACTCCTCTCTCACATTGAGGTCTTTCAACCATTTGGAGTCTCTTTTTGTGTGTGGTGTAAGGAAATGGTCCAGTTTCATTCTTCTGAATGTGGCTGTCCAATTTTCCCAAAACTATTTGTTGAAGAGACTGTCTTTTTTCCATTGGACATTCTTTCCTGCTTTGTCAAAGATGAGTTGACCATAGAGTTGAGAGTCCATTTCTGGGTTCTCTATTCTGTTCCATTGATCTGTGTGCCTGTTTTTGTGCCAGTACCATACTGTCTTGATGACGACAGCTTTGTAATAGAGCTGGAAGTCCGGAATTGTGATGCCGCCAGCTTTGCTTTTCTTTTTCAACATTTCTCTGGCTATTTGGGGTCTTTTCTGGTTCCATACAAATTTTAGGATTATTTGTTCCATTTCTTTGAAAAGAGTGGATGGTATTTTGATGGGGATTGCTTTGAATGTGTAGATTGCTCTAGGTAGCATTGACATCTTCACAATATTTGTTCTTCCAATCCATGAGCATGGAACGTTTTTCCATTTCTTTGTGTCTTCCTCAATTTCTTTCATGAGTATTTGATAGTTTTCTGAGTACAGATCCTTTGCCTCTTTGGTTAGATTTATTCCGAGGTATCTCATGGTTTTGGGTGCAATTGTAAATGGGATCGACTCCTTAATTTCTCTTTCTTCTGTCTTGTTGTTGGTGTATAGGAATGCCACTGACTTCTGTGCATTGATTTTATATCCTGCCACTTTACTGAATTCCTGTATGAGTTCTAGCAGTTTTGGGGTGGAGTCTTTTTGGTTTTCCACATAAAGTATCATATCATCTGCAAAGAGTGAGAGTTTGACTTCTTCTTTGCCGATTTGGATGCATTTTATTTCTTTTTGTTGTCTGATGGCTGTGGCTAGGACTTCCAATATGATGTTGAATAGCAGTGGTAATACTGGACATCCCTGCTGTGTTCCTGACCTTAGGGGGAATGCTCTCAGTTTTTCCCCATTGAGAATGATATTTGCTGTAGGTTTTTCATAGATGGCTTTTATGATATTGAGGTATGTACCCTCTATGCCTATACTCTGAAGAGTTTTGATCAAGAAAGGATGCTGTACTTTGTCAAATGCTTCTTCTGCATCTATTGAGAGGATCATAGGATTCTTATTCTTTCTTTTGTTAATGTATTGTATCACGTTGATTGATTTGCGGATGTGGAACCAACCTTGCAGCCCAGGGATAAATCCCACTTGGTCGTGGTGAATAATCATTTTAATGTACTGTTGGATCCTATTGGCTAGCAATTGGTGAGAATTTTTGCATCCATGTTCATCTGGGATATTGGTCTGTAGTTCTCCTTTTTGATGGGGTCTTTGGTTTGGGGATCAAGGTAATGGTGGCCTCCTAAAATGAGTTTGGAAGTTTTCCTTCCATTTCTATTTTTTGGAACAGTTTCAGAAGAATAGGTATTAATTCTTCTTTAAGTGTTTGGTAGAATTCCCCTGGGAAGCCATCTGGCCCTGGGTTTTGTGTTTTGGGAGAGTTTTGATGACTGCTTCAATTTCCTTAGTGGTTATAGGTCTGTTCAGGTTTTCTATTTCTTCCTGGTTCAGTTTTGGTAGTTGTTACATCTCTAGGAATGCATCCATTTCTTCCAGGTTATCTAATTTGCTGGCATAGAGTTGCTCATAATATGTTCTTATAATTGTTTGTATTTCTTTGGTGTTGGTTGTGTTCTCTCCTCTTTCATTCATGATTTTGTTGATTTGGGTTATTACTCTTTTCTTTTTGATAAGTCTGGCCAGCGGTTTATCAATCTTGTTAATTCTTTCAAAGAACCAGCTCCTAGTTTCGTTGATCTGTTCTACTGTTCTTTTGGTTTCTATTTCATTGATTTCTGTTCTGATCTTTATTATTTCTCTTCTCCTACTGGGTTTAGGCTTTATTTGCTGTTCTTTCTCCAGCTCCTTTAGGTGTAGGGTTAGGTTGTGTATTTGAGACCTTTCTTGTTTCTTGAGAAAGGCTTGTATTGCTATATACTTTCCTCTTAGGACTGCCTTTGCTGCATCCCAAAGATTTTGAACAGTTGTGTTTTCATGTTCATTGGTTTCCATGAATTTTTGTAATTCTTCTTTAATTTCCTGGTTGACCCATTCATTCTTCGGTAGGATGCTCTTTAGCCTCCATGTATTTGAGTTCTTTCCGACTTTCCTCTTGTGATTGAGTTCTAGTTTCAAAGCATTGTGGTCTGAAAATAGGCAGGGAATGATCCCAATCTTTTGGTACCGGTTGAGACCTGATTTATGACCTAGGATGTGATCTATCTGGATATTGTTCCATGGGCACTAGAGAAGAATGTGTATTCTGTTGCTTTGGGATGGAATGTTCTGAATATGTCTGTGAAGTCCATTTGGTCCAGTGTGTCATTTAAAGTCTTTATTTCCTTGTTGATCTTTTGCTTAGACGATCTGTCCATTTCAGTGAGGGGGGTGTTAAAGCCCCCCACCCTTATTTATTGTTGTCGATGTGTTTCTTTGCTTTTGTTATTAATTACCTTATATAATTGGCTGCTCCCATGTTAGGGGCATAGATATTTATAATTATTAGATATTCTTGTTGGATAGACCCTTTAAGTAGGATATAGTGTCCTTCCTCATCTCTTATTACAGTCTTTGGTTTAAAATCTAATTTGTCTGATATAAGGATTGCCACCCCAGCTTTCTTTTGGTGTCCATTAGCGTGGTAAATGGTTTTCCACCCCCTCACTTTCAATCTGGGGGTGTCTTTGCATCTAAAATGAGTCTCTTGCAGACAGCGTATCAATGGATTTTGTTTTTTTACTCAATCTGATAGCCTGTGTCTTTTGATTGGGGCATTTAGCCCATTTACATTCAGGGTAACTATTGAAGGATAGGAATTTAGTGCCATTGTATTGTCTGTAAAGTGACTGTTACTGTATATTATCTGTGTTCCTTTCTGGTCTATGTTGCTTTTAGGGTCTCTCTTTGCTTAGAGGACCCCTTTCAAGATTTCCTGTAGGGCTGGTTTGGTGTTTTCAAATTCCTTTAGTTTTTGTTTGTCCTGGAAGCTTTTTATCTCTCCTTCAATTTTCAATGACAGCCTAGCTGGATAGAGTATTCTTGGCTGCATATTTTTCTCCTTTAGTGCTCTGAATATATCCTGCCAGTCCTTTCTGGCCTGCCAGATCTCTGTGGATAGGTCTGTTGCCAATCTAATGTTTCTACCATTGTAGGTTACATATCTCTTCTCCCGAGCTGCTTTCAGGATTTTCTCGTTGTCTATGAGACTCATAAGTTTTACTATTAGATGTCGGGGTGTTGACCTATTTTTATTGATTTTGAGAGGGGTTCTCTGTGCTTCCTGGATTTTGATGCGTGTTTCCTTCCCCAAATTAGGGAAGTTCTCTGCTATAATTTGCTCCAGTATACCTTCTGCCCCTCTCTCTCTTTCTTCTTCTTCTGGGATCCCAATTATTCTAATGTTGTCTCGTCTTATGGTATCGCTTATCTCTCGAATTCTGCCCTCGTGATCCAGTAGTTGTTTATCTCTCTTTTTCTCAGCTTCTTTATTTTCCATCATGTGGTCTTCTATATCACTGATTCCCTCTTCTGCCTCATTTATCCTAGCAATTACTGCCCCCATATTTGATTGCACCTCATTAATAGCCTTTTTGATTTTGACTTGGTTAGATTTTAGTTCTTTTACTTCTCCCGAAAGGGTTTCTCTAATAACTTCCATGCTTTTCTCAAGCCCAGCTAGTATCTTTAAAGTGATGATTCTGAACTCTAGATCTGACATCGTACTAATATCTGTATTGAGTAGGTCCCTGGCAGTCGGTACTACCTCTTGTTCTTTTTGTTGAGGTGATTTTTTCCGTCTTGTCATTTTGTGCAGAGGAGAATAGATCAATGAGAGAACAAAATGCTAGCAGAGTAACAACGTCCCCAGAAAATATACTCTAAACAAATCAGAAAAGACCTGAAACAGTGGGAAGAGAAAGGGAAAGAGAGAAAAAAGAAAAAGGAAAAAGAAAAAGATAAAGATAAAACCAAACAAAAACAGAGCAAAACAAAACAACAACAACAACAAAAAACCAGAATGTGATCAAATATGATCAGGCTGGTATATAGATCAGTGCCACACACTAGATTTGGGGTATATTTTGGTCTGTTAGAAGAAAGTGCCTCCCAAAATTTTAAAGAAAGAAAAACTTATATATGTACAAAAATAAGGGTTGATATGATGAAGGGATGGAATATGACTGTAAAGATGGAAATTATAAAAAATTTTATAAAAGGAATTGATAAGAAGTTGTTTGAAAAAAGAAAGAAGAGGATTTAAAAAAAGAAAGAAAAAGGGAGAGAATGTGGTCAGGCAGGGGAGTAGAAAAAAACCATATACTAGAGATTTAGGGTATATTTTGATCTGTTAGAAGAAACTATCTCAAAATTTTAAAGAGAGAACAACTTATATATATATGCCAAAAATATGGGTAACTACTATGAAGGGATAGAATATGACTCTAAAAATGAAAAATCAAAATGTTTTTTTAAAAAAGGGATTGATAAGATGTTGGTTGAAAAAGGGAAAAAGAAAAATTCTAAAAGAAAAAAAGACAGTTAAAAAAAATTTAACTTTGAAAGACTAAAGAATCATGGGGAAAAAGCCATGAATTCTATGTGTAGTATTCCCCTAGCGCTGGAGTTCTGCCATTCTCATTGATCGGTAAACTTGGTCTTGGCTGGCTGTTCTTGCTGATCTTCTGGGGGAGGGGCCTGTTGCCGTGGTTTCCAAATGTCTTTGCTGGAGGCAGAATTGCCCCGCCCTTGCCCGGTCCAGCTAAGTAATCTGCTCGGGTTGTTCTCCAGAGCTTTTGTTCCCTGTGAGCTTTCCCTACAGCTTTGGAGGCCGAGAGTGAAAATGGCGGCCTCCCAATCTCCGCCCTGGAGGAGTGGAGAAATCGGGGCCCCACTCCTCAGTGAGCCCCCAGAGAAAAGCCGTCAGTCACTCCCGGCTCCCCGGTCTCCAGCCGCACTCCGTGCTCACCCGGCCTGTGACCGAGCATTTCTATCTCTGGCACCCGACCCTGGGTGGAGTCTCCAAACCCAGCAGATCCCTGCGGTGCACTCCCGCGCTGCTCCTCCCCGGGGAGGAAGGTGAGTCTCCCCGGATCTGCCACTTGTTGGGTCCCGGCTGGAGGAGCAGTGGCCCGACTGCACCACGGATCACGGTTTATGACAACCCTGAGCTGAGAGCCCGCGCCTGGGCTCCGCCTCTGCAGCCGGCTTCCCTGCTCTGTTATCTGGGAGCTCTGCCACACTCAGGCACCCCCGGTCTTTCTGTGACCCCGAGGGTCCTGAGACCACAGTGTCCCGCAAGGGTTCCACCCCCCGCTTAGCCACCGGAGTGACGTCCCTCAGAGGAGCACACTTTTAAAAGTTCCAATTTTGTGCTCCACGGCTCTATCACTTGCCAGAAGCGGCTGACGGAGGCCCCTCCCCCGCCATCTATTCTCCCGAATATCGCCTCTGATTCACTTCTCTGCACGTCCTACCTTTCAGAAAGTGGTCGCTTTTCTGATGAGAGAGTTGTTGCTATTCTTTTCTTCGATCTCCTGTTGAGTTTGTAGGTGTTCAGAATGGTTTGATCCCTATCCAGCTGAATTCCTGAGAGGAGACGAAATCCAGGTCTCCTACTCCTCTGCCGTCTTGCTCCGCCCCAAAGCTTTCTTTTTTCCTCTTTTGTATTTTCAATCTCTATTTCATTTGTTATTGCCTTGCTTTTACTAACTTCAGGCTTAGTTTGTACTTTTTCTAGTTATTGAAGTGTAAAATTAGGTTGTTTATTAGAAAGCTCTCTTGTTGCTTAACATAGTCATTTATCACAATGAACTTCCCTCTTAGAATTGCTTTTGCTGCATCCCTTAAGTTTTGGAATGTTGTATTTCCATTTTCATTTGTCTGAAGATATTTTTTTAATTTCTTTTAATTTCTTCTTTGACCCACTGGTTGTTCAGTAGCATGTAGTTTAATTTCCACATATTTGTGATTTTTTCAGTTTTCTTCTTGCAGTTGATTTCTAGTTCATCTCATTATGTTTGATATGATTTCAGTCTTCTTAAATTTATTAAGACTTGTTTTGTGGCCTAACATATGATCTATCCTGAAGAATAATCCATGTGTGCTTGAGAAGAATGTGTATTCTACTTTGGGTATAATATTCTACAAATGTTTGTTAAAGACATCTAGTTAACGTGTTGTTTAAATCCAGTGTTTCCTTTTTGATTTTCTGTCTGGATAATTGATGCATTGTTGTGAGTGGGACATTGAATTCTCCTGTTATTATAGTATTACTGTCTATTTTTCCCTTTAGGCCTGTTAATATTTCCTTATATATTTAGGTATTCCTATGTGGGGTGCATAAATATTATAAATTTTATATCCTTTTGTTGGATTGACTCCTTTATCATTATATAATGACCTTCTCTTCTTACAGTCTTTGTCATAACATCTATTTTGTCTGACATAAGTATAGCTACCCTTGCTTTCTTCTAGTTTCCATTAACATGGAACAGCTTTTTCCATTCCTTAACTTTCAGTCTTTGTGTGTTTTTACATTTAAAGTGAGTCTCTTGTAGGCAGCATAGTTGCATCTTTTTCTTGTCCATTCAGCTATTCTGTGTCTTTTCATTGGATAATTTGTTCCATTTACATTTAAAATACTTATTGATAGATATGGACTTACTATTGTCACTTTGTTAATTGTTTCTTGGTTATTTGTAATGCCTTTGTTTCTTCTTTTTGTCTCTTCCTGTGTAATTTGGTGATTTTCTATAGGGATATACTTAGATTCCTTTCTCTTTATCTTTTGTGTGTTTACTATAGGTTTTTGCTTGTGGTTACCAAAGGCTTATATAAAACATATTACATTTATAACAGTCTATTTTAAGCTGATAACAACTTAAGTTCAAATGCATTCTAAAGTAAAATACATACTATTTTCACTTTTCTCCCACATTTTATGTTTTTGCTGGCAGAATTTACATATTTTTACCTTGAGCAAAGTATTGTAGTTATAGTTATTTTTAGTACTTTAGTGTTTTAATCTTTATGTTAAATCTATAGGTAATTTATCCTCACCATTACAACGTTAGAATATTCTGAATTTAACTATACCTTTACCTTTACCAGTGAGATTTATACTTTCATACGTTTTCCTGTTATTAATGGTACCCTTTCATTTCAATTCAAGAAATCCTTTAATATTTCTTGTAAGGCTTGTTTAATGTTGATAAACTTTTTCAGCTTTTGCTTGTCTGGAAAACTCTGTCTCTCCTTCAATTCTGAAGGACAATTTCATCAGGTAAATTCTTGGGTGGCAGCTTTTCTTTCCTTTTAGCAATTTGAATATAACATGCCACTTTCTTCTGGCCTGCAAAGTTTCTGTTGAAAATCTGCTGAGAGTCTTATGGGGATTTCCTTGTATATAACAAATTTTTTTTTCCCTTGTTATTAAGATTCTCTCCTTGTCTTAACTTTTGTCATTTTAATTATGTTTCTTGGTGTGGGTCTCTTTGGATTATCTTTTTAAAAACTCTCTGGGCGGGCGCCTGGGTGGCTCAGTTGGTTAAGCGACTGCCTTTGGCTCAGGTCATGATCCTGGAGTCCCGGGATCGAGTCCCACATCAGGCTCTCTGCTGAGCAGGGAGTCTGCTTCTCCCTCTGACCCTCCCCCCTCTCATGTGCTCTCTCTCATTCTCTCTCTCAAATAAATAAATAAAATCTTTAAAAAAAAAACCTCTCTGGTCTTCTTGGATCTGGATGTCTGTTTCCTTCCCCAGGTTAAGGAAGTTTAGTCATTTATCTTCAAGTAAGCTTTCTGCTCCTTTCTCTCTCTCTCCTTGTAGGATTCCTGTAATGTGACTTTTGGTCTGCTTAATGTTGTTCCATAAAGCCCTTACACTATCTTCACTCTTTTATTCTTTTTTCTTATTGTTGCTCTGATTGGATGAATCCCTCTGCCCTGTTTTTGAGTTTGCTGATCCTTTCTTCCATTTTATCTAGTTTGTTGTTGAACCCCTGTATTGAATTTTTCAGTTCAGTTATTGTATTCATTTGTATTCATCAACTCTATGATTTCTGTTTGGTACTTTCTTATATGTTCTATCTCTTTGTTGAAATTCTTACTTTGTTCATGTATTATTCCCTTCACCTTCGTATCTTTATGATCATTATTTTGAATCCTTTATCAGATAAATCACTCATCTCCATTTTATTAAGATCTGTACCTTGAGTTTGATCTTATTCTTTTGTTTGGAGATTATTTCTCTGTGTCTTCCTTTTTCTTGACTCTTTGTGTTGGTTTCTGCAAATGAGGTAAAACAGCTACTTCTCCCAATCTTGAAGGAGTGGATTTATGCAGGAGTGGCTTCATAATGGCCTTACCTTTTGGTTATGTTTCAAACCTTCGTCACTACAAGCCACTTTCTTTGTCTTAGTGGTTCCCAGTATTTGAGGGTGTGCCAAAACCTGTTGGTGTCCAAAGGGGAGAATTTCAGTCAGCACCTAGATGCTGGCTGATTGGAAACCAGACCCTCAGGCAGAAGCTGTAAAATATGCAAGCAGGCCTCTTTCAAAGAAGGACTGGGAGCTAGGTGTTTCTGTCTGCTCCCTCTGCACTGAGGCCTGAAGAAATAGCTGGTTAAGAACTGATTCTTTATTTGCTATAGTCCTATGAGACCTGCAAATATAAGCCCTGCTGGCTTCCAGAGCTATGTAGATCAAGGGATACATTCTCTGGGAAGCAGCCACAAAAGCTGGTTCTCCGGACATGTGCACAAGCTCCTTTCAGGGAGATAGCAGTAACCTGTAGCAAGACAGAGGGAGAATGTGGAGTTGACTCCCAAGCCGCCCTTGTCTCTGGGAGGGAAAGCAGTCACTTCTAGTTGTATGCTAAATTAAGAGACTAATTCTCAGGCTGCAGCTTTTAAGCTATGCAAATAGGCCTCTTTTCAGTGAAAGACTTGAGATGGGCATTGCTATCCACTGCCTGTGTGCTGAGCCCTGGAGGGATAGCCATGCCAGGTTGTGGTATATAGTGAAAGTATATCTCAACCTGTACTTCCCATTTAAATGTGGGTTTTTTGTTTTTTGTTTTTTTTCTCATCTTCTCAATGTGTAGGATTGCTCAGCTAGTTTCTGGATTTCTTTTATGGGGAATTCTTCTGTGTGTAGCAGTAGATTCAGGGTGTCAATGGGAAGAGGTAAGTTCAGGTGACTCCTATGTCACCATCTTGAACTGGAACACCTTGCACAGGGTGCCAGTTCCTTAAGTGGTCTCCTTCAGCCTCTATCAGAATCGCCAGATAATCTTATATCTCCCTTACAATTGAGGCAAAAGTTACCTTTATAAAGAATGAGAAAAGACCAGTTCTAGAGGGCAGCAAAGACAGAATAGACAACAGGATTTACTGGCTTCTACAACATTGAAAAGAAAGATTAGAAAAAAGATCACCAACTGAGGAATCCCAGCAAGGCTCAAACAACATAAAGTGTGCAAAGTATATTAGAGCTGAATTTTTCTATTCCTTCACTAATGGAGGAAACTTAAAACATGAAATGCAAGTTCCATGAGGTCAAAAATTCTCTTCACCTCTGGTCTCTTCTTTCACTACTGAATAATACCTTACTGTGGTTTTATAGCTTATGATGTAAGCTCACTCAGTTTTTGACTTATAGGTATTTTTCTGAGTGACCCAAATCTCCTGAACCTAAGGTGTGTATCTTATTTTGGGTTTCCCTAAAAGAGCCTGAAATAAGGTCTGGAATTACCTCCTAAATAAACTGTCTGCACACAGGAAACAGGAGTGGAAAAGGGGAAGCCTGAGATAGGAGAGGGTAAGGGATAGGAGAAAAAGCTAATGTGAGATGCAGTATTGAATCTCACACTGCACTGCAGCTTTCCATTTTTCTGGAAGGATCTGTATTCCTCTCAGACTTGCCCCCAGAAACAACAACTCCTCAGTTCTTCCAGGCTGCACATACAAAAGGCCTGGATTAGCAAATGCCAAGCTCATCAGAAGACATCCAATGTGAGCCTGGAGAACATACTAGTAAGAATGAGATATAAATGTTCCCTACAGGTATGAATGAAGCTGTAGTTGACTGAGGGGATGTACCATGGCATTTGGAGAGTGCTATGGTCCATTTGACCTAAACTCTAAGTATTCAAAATAAGGCATTCCTTTGGGTTAAAGCCATTTTTAAACAAAACACAGAGGTACACATAAGGGATGCCACACTGATCTGAATGTGTGTTTCTCCAAGGGCTTAAGGAATTAGAGGGAGTTCAAAAGGTTGGCAAGTTAGGGGATATCTGAGAACAGGGTATTATGAAAGCAAAACACTAAATTCAAGACCCTTGATAACATGTTTTACCCAGATCTGGCCCCACCATAGGGCTTTCCAAGGTTACCACCAGGATACCCCCAAAGACCCTTCTAGTCACTCATTCCATGACAACTGAAAAGTTCCTTACAGCCTGGGGGGCTGATTATTTTGTCCCATGGTCTGGCTCCCTGCCTAGTGCTGGCTTCTCCCCCAGGGGTTTTTCTGTTTGTCTGTCATTCATCTGGCGCTGAAACACAAAAATCCAAGAAAGCCAACATTGGGCTTGCATCTTGACATTGGGAGAAAGCAGTGCCCACAATGCCCATTGCAATATTTTGGACAGACTTCAAAAATGATTCATGTCCTGTGCTTGGATGTCTGGAAGGATTCCTGATGCAGAACCACCAAGATGGTGGGGGAGATGGAGCACCAATTTCTCTGGCCCCAACCCCTGAACAAGGTTCTATATGGATGTGACATAGTAGGCCTGTTTACCTTGGTTCCCTGATCACCATCAAGTATCTTATCAGAAGTGCTCCAGAGGATTTGCTAATGTTCAAAATTTTACACCTTAATGTGTGAACCCACAAGACCTAAAAGAGTACATAGGTACAATTTCTGCTTACATAAACTAGATTTTATCATGAACAAAGTTGACTGCACTAGGTTAGGAGCCCTGGGATTCTGGGCCAAGTTATCTTGGGCAGTTAATTTACACATATGCTCCCTATATGAAGTCACCAATAATAGAACAGGCCTCAGTAAGCCACTGTTTACCATATGGAATTATATACAAACTTTTTAATATGTATAGTCAACTATTTTAAACAAGTATTGGCATCAGTAGCATATTAGGACATATGACCATAGGACAAAATAATTGGAACTCAAGGTCATAAAGTATTAGTTTTTAAAAGTAAAAGTATATTTAATAAGTATTTAAAACCACTGTTTCATAAGTATAAACCACCATTCTACTAAGTTATTATCTTAGATATTTTAGCTTCTAGGGATCACTGAAGTTCATTGACTTTATATTTTAGAGCCAAAGTTGCTATGGTAAAACCGACAGGTTGTTTTCTTTCTGTGGCACCATTTCTATTCTAGTAGACTCTAAAGTGGTGCATACAAGTCAGGGACTATCATTCTTTTGGCAAGATAGAACCTCCAAAAAGGAGGGACCCACCTAGGTTGGATCCCGAACCATTGTCAGGAACACCCCTCCCAGGGCAGCTAAAAGATGTCAGGTTCCTTAACCAGAAAACAGAGATCAAAGAGATCAGGGACCATCTGTCTTGCTTACCTGCTGCCTGCTGTGCTAGCTCAGTACATGTTTGAAGTATTATTTGTTTAGTGAAGGAGGGTAAGTCAACAGAGCCATGAACACTAGTGCTTTGAAATGCAGTCTCCACAATTCTTCTGCTGACAGACCCAGTCTTTTTTCTCTGTCCTCTCTGGGGTCGGTTCTCCTCTGAGACCTACACTTCTTGGTCCAGCTCTTGTTCTTCACTGGTTTGTCTTTGCTCTGCTTTAGACTTTCAGCACCTCCTCTCCTTCCTGGAGTTCTCTTTCTGCTAATCAGCCTCTGATTAGGTCAGTTAGCTTAGCCATTCTCTTCCCAAGAACTATCTTTACCCCCACTTGTAGAACTCAGATGTCCTTCTAAGACGGCTTGAATCAATCACTGCTGATAATTTCTTCCCAGAAAGCCCTCTCAGAAGCTATATAGTTTTTTTTTAATTTTTATTTTATTATGTTATGTTAGTCACCATACAATACATCATTAGTAAGCTATATAGTTGTAGCTCCCCTAGCTAAGATGGCTCAGGGTTTAGTGGGCTCTGCTGTGTGATTAGACACTGCCATCTCCTGGTCAAAGCCATGAACTTGGTCCCAGCTGTTCACCCTTGGGCTTAATTGTGTACAATACCCATCTACATTGTTAGCTAGGACTGGAGAGATGCTCCTGACCCGCCCCCTGTCACACACACACACACACACACACACACACACACACATCTTATACAGCACAGAACTTAGATAATTATCTGCTAGCATCACCCTGTAAACTCATCTAAAGACCACATCTCCCTCAGAGTCCAACTGCATCTTCTCCACAGAGGGAAATCAACTCTAGATCCTGGACTTCATTATTTTGTCTTCAACCTTGCTGGTCAAACGAGTCATCTAAAAGAGAACTTTAAAATTACTGTCTTGATTTTGGATGCATACTTGTCTTCACATGGACTTCTAAACAGTTACCTAGTAACCAAGTTAGATTGGGTTTCTATACAGTATGTTTTGGAGTTAGATTTCTGATGGATTACTCCATATAAATATAAAAGTCTCCTGTTGAGTTACTAATCTGTTTGGTAGATGAACCCTAGAAGACATAAAGAGCTTACTTTCCCAAAAGAGAAACTGCCCAAATGATGTATTCAACATTTCTGTCTGTCATATCTATCCAGCTGACCCTGTAGATAGTATCCTCTTCCATTCCTCATTCTCAGACCCCATTGGCACAAAGGATCCTCTTGGGTGGAGCTGACTTTTGACTGCAAAATTTGTCAGAACCTATGGAATCACCAGCTTGACTTTAGGAATTCCTTCAGGATCACAAAAACCAACAGTCTCTGCCCTTCTGGCCATAAGTACCCAGATACCAGAGCATAAGTATAGGCTCTGAAACCAGGCAGACCTTCAAGGGTTGAAAGAAACTGTCAGAGGTAGGTTTCTAGAAGTGGGTAAAAAGAGCCTGAAGCCTAATGCCTAAATGTGTTGAAACTTGGCTTTAGCTTATAATTGAGTTTTCAATAGACTTGGGACATTAAAAACATCTAGCTTTGCCTATGTGGACCTCCAAGGTTAGCCCCAAACAAAAGAGAGGTGGAAATTCATCTGGATCAGAGACCTTGGTTAAGCTTCTTTTTTACCGTAATGTTGGATATTAACTTTAGTCCATGCTTATTTGATTTTTTTTAAAGTATTGGATTAGGTTTGAACAAGCAAAACCATTTTCTAAACCCTTAATATAAATTAATTACAAATCATCTGCTACCTCTTTCCAAAAGACTAATTGAGAGAAGTGGTGTTTGAGAAGAACTGATTTGGGGTCATGAAGCACATCCAATTCTTGTTATTCCACATTCCATCCTCAGATTGAACAGGACCTTCACGTACTTGGATAATATTTTCTTGGCCTCACACACAATCACGTTTACTGTGCTATGTTTTGGTGTTATGTCTTGAGCTTTCATCAAGGGGTGCTATAAAAAAAAAACAGGCTAATGAAATCCACTATTCTTTTTGTTCTAGGAACATGTGAGACATTGCCCACTACATCCTCCAGCTCTTGCTCTAGAAAGCCCCTCATGAAAATCTTCTGACAAAGTTGGCTGCTAGGAAAGGTTTTACATCCCTTGAGCATCAGCATAATTTTTCTCAGTTGATAAGAGTGTAGTAACTGTCTCTTCTGGTATTCTGCCTATCATGAATTTAGAGCCATATTCAAAGGTCAGAGATGCAGGCTCCAGTGGGAGGACATAGCTCATCTAGCACTGATGAAATTGTTTCCTAGATGGGGGCGGAGACCCCAGACCCAGGAGGCTAAAACAACCTACCCTGGGCTGCCAGAATGAAATCTCAGTCCGTGGAGCTTCTGAACTAAGTGCCCAGCATTGATATATATATATATATATATTTGGATGAAGCTTTCTCTGCCAGCCTCTGAAGTTACTAAACTTGGAGCTTCTACATGGTAATCCATTGAGTCCCTAGCTTGTAGCTATTGTCACACTTCCTTTAAAAGCCAAGTTAAAACCCACAGGGTTGTTTTGTTTTGTCAAATAGGGTAGAAAAGGGAGCACTGACTTCTAGCTATTTGTAAAGGTACAATTTCACATGTACCTTGGAATGACTGTTTTATATTTTCCTACTTCAACCTTCTCACTTGGCCATTGTAAGCTGCTGCTTTCTGTTACTGATCCTGATGAACTCATCACTTGTCACTTTGCTGAACACAGTTCTTTCTAGTGGTGACCCTCAAATGGATGGACCCCTCTCAAATTCAGGAAGACAAAACTAATCGCTCTACCCCCAAAATATCAGCCTTGCCAGGGTTAGAAAGTAGACTTGCTCCCTTGAGTTTGGAGGCTCATCCTAGAAGTTGCTGTCCTGAATCCCAGCTTCTCAGAAAGGGGTGGTTTTACAATGCCATTGTTGCACAAAGAAGAGATTGGGTGTTCCCTTTTACTCCTGTCTGTCTCCACATGGAGCTCAGCAGCAAAACTATGCCAAACCTCCTCACTCTCCCTAGTCCAAAAGCACCTGTTATTTCTTACCCTTGAATTAATATGGAAATGTCTTTCCCCAATTCCCAGGACTCATGGTGTGATCTCATAAGATTACTATAATGTGGTCTTGTGGTATTAGTGGTGTTTTGGTATATTTCCCCAAACCTGGGTGATTCCACATTGGCTATGGTCAGGTTGTCATCTGATAAAGGGTCAGGGTTTTAAGAGAACAGAACCCATAATATGTAAATATGTTCATATGTAAATCTAAGTTAATACTCCCTATAGTTGGTATATCATAGTATCCAAATACTATGTGATTTTAAAATGATGATTATACCAACTGTGATTTATAACTTTGATTTCACTCATAATTTTTAAATGTGTACATTGACATATTAAATAAATTCTAACACAGGAACAAACAGTATCAGTCTCCTTCATAATCTTGACCACCATGACCCACCTCCACCAGAGGGTATCATTCCACATGTCTATACAATTTGATAAATGAGTTTTTATTAAAATCCTATAAATTTATGATGAGATTTATGGATTTTTTGCAGTAAGGCCTAACTTTAATATCTTGGAATGACATATTTCCTTAGCAGGAGTAACTAACATAATTATTGGCAACCAGCCTATAAAATCATACAAATATAATTTATGAACTAGTCAGTTGTGTTAGCACCATCATTTAGATATCCTTTGTGTTTTATAACAATCTTCCTGATGTCAGGCTTTGGCATACATTTCCCAGAAAATTAAAATCTTTAACTTACTCTTAGGGCTTAATAATCAAATAAGCAATAATTATAAAATACATTTGATTCATAGAGTTCATTCAAAAGAAGAATGCTGCTTAATTTATCTGGAATCACTCTATTGTCTCAAGTTATGTAACATAAAACAATAACTTTTTTTTATCAACATTTTGTTATTGCCTGATTAAATCCCAAACAACCCACTAGATTTAAGGAGATGCCAGATGATGGTTAAAAGCAATCCCCAACCATCTAATGAATTGACAACTAAGTTAATTTGCTCTCACATGGGCATGGAATTGCAATTTCCCAAAGTCAAATCAACAGTGGAGCTATCATCTTGTTTCTATTATCTGGGACAAATAACCCTTGGTCTTCCTCACACTGGGCACTCTGGCAGGACAAGCAGGGAAACAAAGTAGCTCAAGGACTCTGATGATTTTGCCAAACTTTTCTCCAAATTGCATCCATTCTAAAAAGCTTCCATGCAACCTTACTTTTTTCCACCAGAGGTTAGACATGCATTACAGCCTGACAGCCTCACCTAACTCCCTTTCCATTTCATAAGCATTTTCTCTAATACATTTCTGCATATTCAATCCTGTCTGTCTTGGTATCTGTTTCTCATGTGATACCATGAGTCATCTGAGGAAGAATATGATAACGGGGCGATTTGGAATGGGCCTCATCCACTGCCCAATGAGCAAAGATCCCATGTTTGGTAGATTGAGCATGAATAGAATCTGTCACAAGATGCTGGTTCAATTGATAAAGATTTCACCAAAGGAAGCCTGAAAAATGCTGGGATTTTTTTAAATTTTATTTTATTATGTTATGTTAGTCACATACAGTACATCATTAGTTTTTTTTTTTTTTTAAAGATTTTATTTATTTATTCATGAGAGACAGAGAGAGAGAGAGAGGCAGAGGGAGAAGCAGGCTCCCAAGGAGCAGGGAGCCCGATGCGGGACTCGATCCCAGGACCCTGGGATCATGACCTGAGCCGAAGGCAGACGCTTAACCATCTGAGCCACCCAGGCGCCCCATCATTAGTTTTTGATGTAGTGATCCACAATTCATTGTTTTTGTATAACACCCAGTACTCCATGCAGTATGTGCCCTCCTTAATACCCGTCACCAAGCTAACCCATCCCCCCACCCCCTCCCCTCTAAAACCCTCAGATTGTTTCTCAGAGTCCATAGTCTCTCATGGTTCGTCTCTCCCTCCAATGAGGCTGTGGACTGTGAATAGGCAGTTTCTGAGTAAATGTGATTCATAGGGCCTCTGAGGTCATTTACAAAGAGGCCTGGAGCTCCTGCAGTGGAAAGGCAGGTACAGCTAAAGAACAGTCTACAAACCTAAGTTGTTACAACCATAGAACTCCAAAGACATTTGAATGCTCAGCCAAAGTATTTTGTTAAGCAAATATCAAGGTCCCTAGTGGGGGAAAAACTGGAACTTTAAAATATGAGATCTAGATATATGAACAGAAGATGTGGAGATGCTTCAGCTCCTCTTTCTCTTTCTCATCTGTCCATCTATAAAGGAAGCATGTGTTCTTATCTGTTCTGCTCTGCCATGGCATAAACTTTTCAGGGGCTGGACCTTTCTGGGGAAACCTGCCAGTGTCCAGCTCTACCTGTGCTGAGTATACTTAATTTCGAGTGCATTATTTGCAAGTCTTTTTTTTTTATTTTTTCATTTTTATTTTATTTTATTATGTTATGTTAGTCACCATACATTACATCATTAATTTTTGATGTACTGATCCATGATTCATTGTTTTCCTGTAACACCCAGTGCTCCATGCAGTACATGCCCTCCTTAATACCCATCACCAGGCTAACCCATCCCCCCACCCCCTTCCCCTCTAAAACCCTGTTTGTTTCTCGGAGTCCATAGTCTCTCATGGTTTGCCTCCCCCGCCGATTTCCCCCCTTCCTTTTTCCCTTCCTTCTCCTAATGTCCTCCATGCTATTCCTTATGTTCCACAAATAAGTGAAACCATATGATAATTGACTTTCTCTGCTTGACTTATTTCACTTAGCATAATCTCCTCCAGTCCCATCCATCTTGATGTAAAAGTTGGGTATTCATCCTTTCTGATGACTGAGTAATATTCCACTGTATATATGGACCACATCTTCTTTATCCATTCATCTGTTGAAAGGCATCTCAGCTCTTTCCACAGTTTGGCTATTGTGGACATTGCTGCTATGAACATTGGGGTGCATATGGCCCTTCTTTTCACTACATCTGTGTCTTGGGGTAAATACCCAGGAGTGCAATTGCTGGGTCATAGGGTAGCTCTATTTTTAAATTTTTAAGGCACTTCCACACTGTTTTCCAAAGTGGCTGTACCAACTTGCATTCCCACCAACAGTGTAAGAGGGTTCCCCTTTCTCCACAACCTCTCCAACATTTGTTATTTCTTGCCTTGTCAAGTTTTGCCATTCTAACTGGTGTAAGGTGGTATCTCAATGTGGTTTTGATTTGAATTTTCCTGATGGCTAGTGATGTTGAACACTTTTTCACGTGTCTGTTAGCCATTTGTATGTCTTCTTTTGAGAAGTGTCTGTTCATGTCTTCTGCCCATTTTTTTGACTTGATTATTTGTTTTTTGGGTGTTGAGTTTGAGAAGGTCTTTATAGATCTTGGATACCAGCCCTTTATCTGTAGTGTCATTTGCAAATATCTTCTCCCATTCCGTGGGTTGCCCCTTTGTTTTGTTGACTGTTTCCTTTGCTGTGCAGAAGCTTTTTACCTTGATGAAGTCCCAAAAGCTCATTTTTGCTTTTGTTTCCCTTGCCTTTGGAGACATGTTTTGAAAGAAATTTTTGTGGCCAATGTCGAAAAGGTTACTGCCTATGTCTTTCTATAGGTTTTTGATGGATTCCTGTCTCACATTGAGGTCTTTCATCCATTTAGAGTTTATCTTTGTGTATGGTCTAAGAGAATGGTCAAGTTTCATTCTTCTGTATGGCTGTCCAAATTTCCCAGCACCATTTATTGAAGAGACAGTACTGGAAGTCCTAGGAACAGCAATCAGACAACAAAAGGAAATAAAAGGTATTCACATTGGCAAAGAAGAAGTCAAATTCTGTCTCTTCGCAGATGACATGATACTTTATGCAGAAAACCCAAAGACTCCACCCCCAAATTACTAGAACTCATACAGCAATTCAGTAATGTGGCAGGATACAAAATCAATGCACAGAAATTAGTTGCTTTCTTATACACTAACAATGTAACTGTAGAAAGAGAAATTAGAGAATCCATTCCATTTACAATAGTACCCAAAACCTTAAGATACCTTGGAATAAACCCAACCAAAGAGGTAAAGATCTATACTTTAGGAACTACAGAACACTTATGAATGAAATTGAAGAAGACACAAAAAGATGGAAAAACATTCCATGCTCATGAATCAGAAGAATAAACATTGTTAAAATGTCTATGCTACCCAGAGCAATCTACATTTTCAACGCCATCCTGATCAAAATACCAATGGCATTTTTCAATTTAGGATTGCTGGAACAAGCAATCCTAAAATTTGTATGGAACCAGAAAAGACCCCAAAATGTCAAGGAAATGTTGAAAAAGAAAAACAAAGCTGGGAGCATCATGTTGCCTGATTTCAAACTATATTACAAAGCTGTGATCACCAAAACAGCATGGTACTGACACAAAAACAGACACATAGATCAATGGAACAGAATACAGAGCCCAGATATGGACCCTCAGCTCTATGGTCAACTAAACTTCGACAAAGTGGGGCTCCTGGGTGGCTCAATTGGTTAAGCCGCTACCTTCAGCTCAGGTCATGATTCCAGAGTCCTGGGATCGAGTCCTCCATCGGGCTCCTTGCTCTGTGGGGAGCCTGCTGCTCCCTCTGCCTGCCGCTCCCCCCGCTTGTGATCTCTCTCTCTCTCACTATCTCTCTCTCTGTGTCAAATAAATAAATAAAATCTTAAAAAAAATAAAATAAAATAAACTTCGACAAAGCAGGAAAAAATATCCAATGGAAAAAAAAAGACAAGATGAAAATTTTCAATGAGTTTTGACATTTGGAATTTGATAATTACAAAACTGAGTGCCATTTTCAGGGCAGTTAATGAGTAAATGTATTAGTTCGTGATTTATATTATTCTTTTTTAATTGAAGCATAGTTGTCATACAATTTTACATAGTTTTAGAAGTACAACACAGTAATTCAACATTTCTATACATAGCAAAGTAATCACAATGATAAAGCTGGCTATGGTCTGCCACCATATAAAATTGTTACATATTATTAACTATATTCCCTATGCTTTACATTGTACTCCTGTGTCTTATTTATTGTATAACTGAAAGTATGTACCTTTTGAATCCTTTCCCAATTTTGTTCACTCCCCACTCCCCTCTAGCAACCACCAGATTGTTCTCTCTCTATGTCTGTTTCTGTTTTGTTTTGTTTTTGTAGATTCCACATATAAATGAAATCATATGGTATTTGTCTCTAATTTATTTTACTTAGCATAATACCCCCTAAGTCCATCTACATTGTCACAAATAACAAGTTTTCATTCTTTTTTATTGCTAAATAATATTCCATTGTGAATGTGTATGCACATGCATATGCCATCTTTTTTCCATTTATCAAGAAACACGTTGCTTCCATATTTTGGCTGTTGTACAGTACTGCATTGAACATAAAGGATATATCTTTTTAAATTAGTGTTTTCATTTTCTTCAATTAAATACCCAGAAGTAGAATTGGTAGATTGTATAGCAGTTCTTTTTTTTAATTTTTTGAGGCACCCACAAGCTATATTCCATAGTGGCTGCACCATTCTGCATTGTCACCAACAATGCAAGAGGTTCCCTTTTTTCACATCCTCACCAAGATTTGTTATTTCTTGCTTTTTTGATAAGAGCCATTCTAACAGATGTGAGGTGTCCTCTCATTATGGTTTTGATTTGCATTTCCTTGAAGATTAGTGACATTAAAGCATCTTTTCATGGTCTTTTGGCCATTTGAATGTCTTCTTTGGAATGATGTCTGTTTAGGTGTTCTACCCATTTCTTTAAATTGGATTGTTTGGTTTTTTGATACTGAGTTGTGTGATATTTTTATGTATTTTGGATATTAACCCCATGTAAATTATATTATTTGCAAATATATTCTCCCATTTAGTAGGTTCCATATCCATTTTGTTGGTGGTTTCCTTTGCTGTGCAAAAGCTTTCTAGTTTGATGTAGTCAGATTTGTCTATTTTTGCTTTTGTTGCCTTTGCCTGCAGAGACAGATTCAAAAAGTATTGTTCAGACCAATGTCCATGAGCTTACTGCCTGTTTCCTTCTAGGGGTTTTATGGTTTCTGGTCTCACATTGAAGTCTTTAATCTATTTCAAATGTATTTTTGTACATGGTATAAGAAAATTGTCCAATCTCATTCTATTGCATGCAGCTATCCAGTTTTCCCAGCACTATTTATTGAAGAAACGATCTTTTTCCCATTGTATGTTCTTGCCTCCTTTGTCAAAGATTAACTGGCCATGTAAACATGGGTTTAATGTTGGGCTCTCTATTCTGTTCCATTAATCTGTATGTCTATTTTCATGCCAGTTCCTACTGTTTCAATTACTATAACTTTTGTATATCTTTAAGTCTGGGGCTGTGATTCAGATTTGTTCTTTTTCAAGATTTCTTTGGCTATTTGGAGTCTTTTGTGATTCCATATAAATTTCAGGATTATTAGTTTTAGTTATGTGACAAATGGCACTGGTATTTTTGATAGGGATTGCATTGAATCTGTAGATTGCACTGGGTAGTATGGACCTTTTAACAATATTCTTCCAATCCATGGGCATGGGATATTTTTCCATTTGTATGTGTCTTCAGTTTCTTTCATAAATGTTTTATAGTTTTAATGTATAGGTCTTTTACTCCTTGGTTAAATTTATTCCTAGATACTTTATTCTTTTCGATGCAATTGTAAATGAGATTGTTTTCATAATTTTTCTTCATGCTACTGCATTATTTGCACATAGAAATGCAACAGATTCTGTACACTAATTTTGTATTCTACAACTTTATTGCATTCATTTATTAGTTCTAATAGTTTTGGGGTGAAGTCTTTAGGGGTTTCTATGTATTGTATCATGTCCTCTGCAAAGAGTGATAGTTTTACTTCTTCCTCACAAATTTGGATGCCTTTTATTTCTTGTCTGATTGCTGTGCTTAGGACTTCCAGCACTATGTTGAATAATAATGGAAATAATTGGCATCTTTATCTTATTCCTGATATTAGAGAAAAAGCTTTCAGCTTTTCATTTAGTATGATGTTAGCTATGGATTTGTCATATATGGTCTTTTTATGTTGAGGTATGTTTCATCTATATCTACTTTGTTGAGAATTTTTATCATGAATGAATGTTGTATTGTGTCAAATGCTTTTTCTGCATCTGTTGAGATGATCATATGATTTTTATTCTTTTTGTTAATGTTGTACATCACATTGATTAATTTGTGGATTTTGATATTAATCCCACTTGATCATGGTGTATGGTCCTTTTAATGTATTTTTGAATTCAGTTTGCTGTATTTTGTAGAGGATTTTTGCAACAGTATTAATCAAGGATATTGGCCTGTATTTTGTGTGTGTGTGCATGTGTGTGCAAGCATGTGGTCTTCTAGTCTGATTTTGGTATCAGGGCAATGCTGGCCTTCTAGAATTTTGTAAGTGTCCTTTCTATCCCAGTTTTTTTTTGAAATAATTAGAGAAAGCTTTAACTATTCTTTAAATATTTGATAGAATTTATCTGTGAAGCTGTCTGGTCCTGGAGTTTTATTTGCTGGGAGTTATTTGATTTCTGATTCAATTTCATTACCAGTGATTGGTCTATTGGGGATTTTCTATTTCTTCTTGATTCAATCTGGGAAGACTGCATGTTTGTAGTAATTTGTCCATTTCTTCTAGGTTTTCCCATTTGTTGGCATATTATCTAATTATTTATAGTAGTCCCTTATAATCCATTGTATTTCTATGGTATCTGCTATAATTTCTCCTCTTTCATTTCTGATTTTATTTATTTGGGCTCTCTTTTTCTTGATTAGTCTAGCTAAAAGTTTATCAAGTTTGTTTGTATTTTCAAATAACCAGCTCTTCATTTCATTGATCTTTTCTGTTGTTTTTCTTTTTTAGTTTCTATTTCATTATTTTCACTCCAATCTTTATTATTTTCTGCCTTGTACTAACTTTGGTCTTTTTTTGTTGTTCTTCTTTTTCTAGTTCATTTAGGTCTAAGGTTAGATGGTTTGATACTTTTCTTGTTTCTTAAGATGGTCCTATATCACTTGAACTTCCATTTTAGAACTGTTTTTGCTGCATGCCATAGATTTTAGAATGTTGTTTCCATTTCCAATTGTCTCATGGTACTTTCTGATTTCCTCTTTGATTTCTTCATTGACCTGTTGGTTGTTGAGTAGCATGTTGTTAGTTTCCGTGTGTTTGTGTATTTTCCACTTTTCTTCTTGCTGTTGATTTCTAATGTCATACTGTTGTGGTCAGAAAAATGCTTGATATGATTTCAGTCTTAAATTTATCAAGACTTGTTTTGTAACCTAACACATGATCTATCCTGGAGAATATTCCATGTGCACTTGAAAAGAATGTGTATTCTTTTGTTTTGGGGTGAGATGTTCTGTATATATCTGTTAGGTCCATCTGGTCTAATGTGTCATTCAAAGTCATTATTTCCTTGTTGATTTTTCTATCTGGATGATCTATCCATTTATGTAAATAGAATGTTAAAGTCCCCCTACTATTATTGTATTACTGTCAGTTTCTCTCTATTGCAGGCATGCTGGTGTGTGGGGTTGACCTCTGGCATGACTGACTGCAAAGTCTGGCTATGAGTGTTAAGCACATTATATGGTGTGGGGCTGCCCCCCTCTCCAGGTGGGAACATTTATGAGGGGCTCTGGCACTGGCTAAGTCAAGTGCACCATCCACGTGTGGTGGGGTTGTGAACCACTTTAGAGAGGCTCTAAGGCAGGGTAGGTGGGTTGGGAGGGGTAGGTTTCAGTGGAATGTCGGGGTAAGGCCAGCAGTACCAGCACAGTTATGGGAGAGTATCAGAAATGGTACTTGCCAGTGCTAGGTCACCCAGGTAGAAGAGAAATTTTAAAAAATGCTGCCCAACTGTGCTTTTGTCCCCATAGAATGTTCCAGTAGAAACCTGCCCAACTGGCACATGCCCTAATATTAGTCAATGTATCTCCTTCATGTATAACTCAGGCACTTTTCAAACTGCTATCCCTGCACTGGGACTTGGAGCAAGTGAGAAAGTGCACATACCCTTTAAGAGCAAAGTATTGGTTTTCTACTGACCCTCAACTCCCCTGGACATAAGTCCCATTGGTTTTAAAAGCCAGTATGGGTGCTGATCTTTCTGGTGCAGGTCCCCCAGGCAGTGGAGCCTGATGTGGGGCTTCAATAGCTGGTTCCTCAGGGAAAGTGTCTATGGTTGTGATATCCTTCCCACTTGTGTGTCCCTGGGTTAGGCATATGGGTCCGGACTAAACTGCATCTTCACCCCTTTACCTGTCTTGATGTGGCTTTTTCTTCTTATCCTTAATTGTGTACTGCTAGTCATCAGTTCATGCTCAATATTCATTCAGTCTTAACAATATAGAGATGTTATTCTATATTTACGTCTTGGTGTATCTGTGGAAAAAAATGAGCTCAGGATCTTTCTACTCCACTATCTTGATCCCACCTTCCCTCTGTTTTTCTTTGTTTTTCTTCCAAACTTTGTTTCCTAGGAGCTGATTGTTTTTCCAGCATTCATAAAAAACCAAAACAAATCTCCTATAGGGTAATAAGAAAAAGACCAATGACCCAGTGAAAAAATTGGCAAAGTATGTAAATGAGAGTAATCTAGTAGAAAAACTGGGCAAAGTATACGAACTATGAACAGACAATTCACAAAAAAATAATGGCTCTTAACCATGTGAGAAGATCATCACTCTCATTTATAAGATAAATGTAAGTTAAAATTACACTGAGCTCTTCCCCTTTCTTTCCCTAGAGATGGCAAATAGGTGGATGAAGAGGTGGTAGAAACATGAAGGTGGGGCTGGATACCTGGCATGAAGCCAAGAATGTACCCAGCATGGTCAGGAGATTGATTGCATTCAGAGACTGAGCAATAATGACAACCAGAGAAGGGATTTACAAATATGGAAGGGGTGAAGGCTAGAAAGAACCCTGAGATGTTGGAGTTTTAGATAACAGTGTGAACTTAACAGTTTTATAGTATAAAGAAATAGATACAGGGACATGTGTGTGTGCATGCATGCATACATATGTTTTCTAGTTTTGTTTCTTTCAAGAACCTACAAGATATCCCAGTAAAGATGAGCATTCTAAATGCCCAGATGTTGGTTTCTCAAAAGGTACAAACTTCCAGTTATAAGATAAATAAGTCCTATGAATGTAATGTACACATGGTTACTATAGTTAACCATGCTGTATTGTATATTGGAAAGTTGCTAAGAGAGTAAAACTTAAAAGTTCTCATCACAAGAAAAGTAAATTTATAACTATGGGAGGTGATGAATGCTAATTAGTCCTAGCATGGTGATTATTTTACAGTATATATATATATATCAAATAATTATGCTGTATACCTAAAACTAACTCAATATTAAATGTATATCTCAATTTTAAAAAATTAAATAAATACCATCCTTCCCTAAAAAGACTGGCCAGGAACCTATGGCTTCTAGACCAAATTGGGCCCACTGTCTGGTTTTATAAATAAAGTTTTATTGGAACACAGCCATGCCCATTCATTTACATATTATCTGTGGCTGCTTTTGCACTATAACAGCAGAGTTAAGTAGTTGTGACAGAGCTCAATGCTCACAAAGCCTGAAATATTTACTATTCAGCCCTTTCCAGAAAAATGTTGAACTCTGACTTAAAGAAACCAGGACGCCTTGGAGAAATGGATGATTCCAGGGCTAGGTCAGGGAAAGTACAAGATGAGCCTGAGATATCTTGTGCCAGAAAGTAAGGAGTTGCTCAAAGGACTTGGGATCAGCTTTCAGGGGCTCCCACTGGTCAGATCTGGGATAATTTGAGCATCAAAATACAGGACAGTAATGGATTATAATGGAATAAAATTGTATAAGTACATACTGATATAAACATATGAGAAAGAAATACTTTTCCTTACAGTTGAATGTCAACTAATGTAGAAGAAATGGGGGGAAACCCCCACCATTTGGCAACAATTATAATGCTGATTGGTTCTAGTCAGAGTCATCAAGGGATGCAAAGGCTGTTAGTGGAAATTTGAGATTAGGCCAATATCCCATTTCTCATCAGAGATCTTCTCACAAAATACTTCTCACTTACTAAGGTGGAAATGGCAGGCTTCTCCACCTGTAAATCCACCAGACACCAACTTGAGCAGGTGATCAAGGTTCACATCAACAGTGGTGGGGTGAGTCACTGTTAGGTGCCCCCTGGTGTGATACACTGAGAAGAGCACAGCATCATCTATAAACAGTAATGTTCCATCAGTATTGACATCCTGATTAGGATGGTTGGATTGTGGCTTTTTAGGTTAACAGAGGGTCTTTGTGTTCCAGTAATTAGGAGTAAAGGAGCATCGTGTTCACAACTTGCTGTCAAATGGTTCAGAAAACAAATAATGACAATGGCTATTTATATAGAGAGAGGATTACAGAGCAAACAGGCTAAATTCTTAATAATTGTAGAATTTTGGTGAAAGGGACATGGTAGTACTTTACTGTTTTTGCAACTTTATTAAAAAATTTCAAACTTAAAGTAAAACTTTAAAAATCCACCGAGATACCTTTTAAAAATTCATGTTTATAATATTGATGATTGGCATTTTAGCAAGAGGTTGGAAAAACAAGTAATCACATAGATTTCATGATGGGAGGGCATATATAAAGTTTCTTATGAAGGATGGTTTTTCACTATTAAATTTTAAAATGTATATACCCTTTGACCCAGTAATTTCACTTTCAGGAATTGATGCTACAGATATATATGCCTATGAATATGGGATAATCTTCAAGTTACATGAAATGTAAATAATTTAGTCCAGAATTTTGAAATATGTAAACATTTGTGTAAAAAAGGAAACATGCATACATATTTACCTATAATTACTGATAATGTCTAAGAAAAAAGAAACTGGATGGCCAAGTGGAAGGGTAGACAAGAGATTTTGTTCCTCATTCTAAAAGTAAAAAGAGTGGTGATAAAAGAATGGTGAATTCCATCTATTTTTGGAATCAGTCTTAGATTCTGCCTCTCCATGGGAGAAATCATAATTTCCCCATTGCTTAGATCTGGACTTTGGCCAATAAAATGTGGTAGAACTGAAAATGTGCCAGTTCCAAGTGTGGGTATTAGATACCTGTAATTGCCATGAGAATATGTCCAGGAAATCTGGTTGGAAGATGAAATACATAGAAGTGAGCCAGTGATCCCAGCTGAGACCATCCTAGACTGGCTAACAGTCAGCTGACCAACAGAGTGAGCCCAGCCAAGACCAGATGAACTGCCCAGTTAAAATCAGCAGAATCATCCAGTGAACCCATAGTCCTGTCAGCCACTAAGTTTGGGATGATTTTTAACACAGAATTAGTGTGGCAATCGATAATATATATGCAGCATGAATTCCTTCTTATTGGGTCCTGTGTGATTGCCTAATGCTATAAACTTATAAGTTCAAAGGTATATTCAACTTTCCCTTGTCCTCTTGGCAGCTGGACATGGGCATATCAACAGGACTCAATTAATCAAATTCTTGCATATGAGATTTTGAATGCTGTGCATCCACTAATGATAGTGTCAAGATTCTCAAAACTAGTATCCTAGTTTCTTGATGTTGCTTGCTCAAGATCAATTGATGGAGGCATTGCCAGCTGTGTGAGGTCCTAGCACTGAAGCCTGTATCTTCAGTTGCTTCTTGCATTGAATTTTTAGCTCTGCCTCTATTTTTTGAAACTGATTTTCCTTCTCCTGATAATTCCGTAAGTTGCCCAATATCTTCTCATTAAGTTTATTTTCTGTTTACAGAGGATGGTAGGCCATTTTGTTTTTAAGTTGAATGTCATTCATTTAGACAATTTTGAAATTGATTAGCCTGGGATCTTCTGGTGTGGACAGTCCAAACTATAACATTGGTGAAATTACAAGGAAAGAAAGTGGGGGAGAATTTTAAAAGTGGGGATAGTATTAATGTGCCTCTACAGTATTTGCCTTTGAAACATAAGCAAAAAGAGGAGATCAATATATCTCTATTATGATGATATAATACAATCAAAATAAAGTTAATTTATTGTGTACCTTTGCAATGGAAATGAATTGTACCAAGATTCAAGCCCTAACAACTTTTACATTAGAAATGACCAGGATTCAACCTTTTGTACTCTATTCTTAATTCACTACTTCCTTAGGTGTGTAGTTTATGTTTTGACTGCTCTCACCAGTGTCTTGAAAAGAAATTTAGAATCACAAATATTAGCAGTGTGCTTAAATGCCTTCTATAGACCCTGAAAAAGTATCTTGGATATGGGTCTCAAATAACTAAGGAAATTTTGAATCAGACAAGAAATTGGATAACTACCAATTTTCCCATCTCTTGGCTGCCAGTTGTCTCCCAATTAGTTTGAGGTTCAACAGAACTAGGACCCTGGATAAGTTTCAGCTGGAATCTGTTCAATCTTTAAATCTCTCAAGTATATCATGTCTCATTCCATAGTTTAGACTCTCATCTCTCATCTAGACAATCACAACAACTTGAGACAAGATTGGAGGCAGAAAGATCAAGTTTTTAACAGGGGATAGGCCTTCTGTGATTTGTTTTCTGCTTCCTTCCCACTGCAACTCCTGCCAATCCCAAGATAGAAAGTACCTGATTATACCAATTTTTTTCAGAACACCAAGTACTTGCACATACTGTTCCCTATAATTAGAATGTACTTCCGACTTAATAAATATTTACTCATCCTTCAAATCTCAACTCAAGCATCACCCACTATGTAAATCTTCAAGTTGCCCATTCACCTGCTCTTATAGCCCTACTATATGCTTAACCCTATCTCTATTATAGAGCATTGATTTCCCTTTGTCTCTCCCACTGTTCAGAATTCTCTTATATCCTCATGTCATAGACTATTATACTAGAGTACTCAAATCATATCTACAGACAACCTTGGAGGAATAGCAAAACAAAAAACCAAAAAAATCTGAAGTAACAAAAACTCAAATCTCTATTCTGAAAAAAAAAAATTGTAAATGTTCATCCTGCCAATAAAAATGTCCCTGAAATTTAAGAACCATACTTAGAAAAAGAGTGACAAAATGAAAATGCATGACAATTACTGACTAGGCTTTCAAGCATTATTCTCAAGAAATCTATCAATCACATTAATTAAAGGAAATGTCCTTTCTTCCTTCTTAACTAAGCTGAAAGACCAATAGGGTATCATGGAAATTTTACAATCACTGGCATCAGTCATGGTTTGAATCTGGCATTAGATAAATTTCTTGCCCTCTGGATCTCAGTTCCTTGAATTAAAAGGATTGCATTGCACTGCTAAGAATCTTTCTTTAGAAATACTTACACAGTTTTGTAACTTTTCCAATGAACATACTTTATAAGAGCTAAAAACTGGGCACAATCAAAATTTTCGTTACATGGGAAAGGTTTTGTTTTTTTTTAAGATATTATTTATTTATGTATTTGACAGAGAGAGAGAGCACAAGTAGGCAGAGTGGCAGGCAGAGGGAAAGGGAGAAGCAGGATCTCTGATGAGCAGGGAGCCCGGTGCGGGGCTCAATTCCAGAACCCTGGGATCATGACCTGAGCCGAAGGCAGCCACTTAACCGACTGAGCCACCCAGGCGCCCTACATGGGAAAGGTTTTAAAAAACCATGTGATAGTTGAATTATCTGCAAAGAGAAAAAAGTAAGGTAAGCATGTAATTAATTTCTGAGGGAACATTCTTTAACTGAGACTCAAATGGACTTAGGAATCAGATGTGAAACACTAGCTGGCTTGGAAGAATGATGGTTTTGGTTATAAGAAATAAAGGTACTTAACATAACATAATAAAATAAAAAAAAGAAATAAAGGTACTTTACCAGGAAAAAATAAAATAAAATAAAAATTAAAAAATGTGATATCTGTACCACCCACTTTTATACAACATTTTAAAAATACTGAACCATAACTATATGTACTAGTTTGGAAACCTATCCATGTCCAGTTTGGTGGGGAAAAGTGTTGAACAAATGCACTTATGATACTACTGAGCATTTAAAAAATCTATACATAAATATGTATATATTTGTGCATAAAAATGGTTTGAGGAGAAATCACCAAAACTGGAGTATGTAATATATGAAACAGGGTGGGGGAAAAACATTAAAAAGAAAAAGAATTTCATTAGTAGTTCTATTTTGATTTAAACATTATTTTAAGGACACTGTCACAGCACATTTTGGCTGCTGTAATAAAATACTACAAACTGGGTAGCTTATAAACAGCAGAAATTTATTTCTTACAGTTTTGGAGGCTGGGAAGTCCAAATTCAGGTGCCAGCATGGTCACATAGAAACTGCTGACCAAGAATACTTTACCCATCAAAAACATACAATGTATTGGGGGGGGGAGGCAGTAAAAGAGTAGACTTTTTGTGTGTGACTGAAGCTAAGTTGTTACCAGCATAAAATAGACTATTATAAGATGCTATGTTTCAAGTAAGCCAGAAGGTAACCACAAAACAAGATGGCAATAGAAGTCCTTACTTACCAAGAATTACGTTAAATGTAATGGATTAAATTCTCTAATCAAAAGGCACAGAGTGACTGTGTGGATTAAAATAATAATAATAAGGCCCAACTATATGCTACCAACAAGAGACTCACTTTAGCTCCAAGGACACATGTAGGCTCAAAGTGAAGGAATAGAAAAACACATTACATGCAAGTGAAAACCAAAAGAGCAGTGGTAGCTATATTTATATTAGATAAAATAGACTTTAAATCAAAACTGTAATGAGACAAAGAATGTCATTATATGAACTTGAGGACATTGTGCTAAGTGAGATAAGTCAAAAAAGTCAAATACTATGGTATAAATTTTATGTGGAATCTATAAAACTGAATAACAACAGAGTAGAATGGTGATTTCCAGGGGTGGAGGAATTGAGGAGCTATTTAAGGGTACAAACTTGAAACTAGTAGATAAATAAGTTCTAGAAATCTAATAAATAGCATCGTGATTATGGTAAAAAATACTATATAATGAACCTCAAAGTCCCTAAGAGACTAGATCTTCATTGTTCTGACAACAAAAAATAAATTATATTTATGTGACCTGACAGGTGTTTGCTAATGTGGTAATCATACTACAATATATAAGTGTATCGAATCAGCATTGTATACCTAAAACTTATACAATGTTGTGTGTCAATTGCTCATTTTTTTGAGATATAATTGTGAGAGCAAGAGAGCTCTTTGGTAGCCTTTATAAAGAGGCTCAAATCTACAATAAGGCTGAGAGACTAGAAACAGCAAAACAACAAATGAAGGTAGGAGAAGCAGAACTCTAGTGACATTTAATATCTTGTCAATATTTTTATAAAGTTTTTAATTTTAGCTCCAATATTGTTAGTATACAGTGTTATATTAGTTTCAGGTGTACAATATAGTGATTCAACAATTCTATACATTACTCGGTGCTCATCATGATAAGTGTACTCTTTAATCCCCACCACCTATTTCACCCATCCCTGCACCCACCTCCCTCTGGTAACCACCAGGTTGTTCTCTATAGTTAAGAATCTGTTTCTTGGTTCATCTCTCTCTCTCTTTTCTCCTTTGCCCATTTATTTTGTTTCTTAAGTTCCACATATGAATGAAATTATATATTTGTCTTTCTCTGATTGCCTTATTTCACTTAGCATCATACTCTCTAGTTCCATCCATGTTGTTGCAAATGGTAAGATTTCATTTTTTATGGCTGAATAATATTCTATTGTATATACACACCATGTCTTCTTTTTTTATTATTATTATGTTATGTTAGTCACCATACAATACATCATTAATTTTTGATGTGGTGATCCATGATCCATTGTTTTCATATAACACCCAGTGCTCCATGCAGTATGTGCCCTCCTTAATACCCATCACCGGGCTAACCCATCCCCCCACCCCCCTCCCCTCTAAAACCCTATTTGTTTCTCAGAGTCCATGTCTTCTTTATCCATTCAGCTGTTATGAACACTTGGACTGCTTCCACAATTTGGCTATTGTAGATAATGTAAATAATAGGGGTGCATGTATCCCTTTGAATTAGTTGTTTTTTGTATTCTTTGGGTAAATATCCAGTAGTGTGATTGCTGGATCATAGGATAGTTCTATTGTTAATTTTTGAGGAATCTCCACGCTATTTTCCACAGTGGTTGACCAGTTTACATTCCCACCAACAATGCAAGATAGTTCCCCTTTCTCCACATCCTCACCAAAACCTGTTGTTTCTTGTGTTGTTGATTTTAGCCATCCTGACAGGTGTGAGGGGCTATCTCATTGTAGTGGGCTTTGGTTTTTTGTTGTGTTTTGTTTAGTTTGGTTTTTAGGAGTGTGCAAGCAGGGAGAGGGGCAAAGGGAGAGGGAATGAGAGAATCTTAAGCAGGCTCCATGTTCGGTGCAGAGCCCAATGCGGGGCTCAATCTCATGACTCTGAGATAATGACCTAAGCTGAAATTGAGTCAAATACTTAACCAACTGAGCCACCCAGGCTCCCCTCTCATTGTAGTTTTGATTTGCATTTCCATGATGATGAGTGATGTTGAATATCTTTTCATGTGTCTGTTGGCCATCTGGATGTCTTCTTTGAGAAATGTCTGTTCTTACCTTCTATTATTTAAATTGATTGTTCTTTGGGTTTTTTAGATGTATTTTATAATTTCTTTATATGTTTTCTATATATAGTATCATGTCATCTGCAAATAGTAAAAGTTTTACTTCTTCCATACTTATTTGGATCCCTTTTATTTCTTCTTGTTGTCTGATTGCTGTGGCTTGGATTTCCACAACATTCACTATGTTGAATAAAAGTGGTGAGAATGGACATCCTTGTCTTTTTCCTGACTTTAGGGGAAAATCTCTCCATTTTTCCCCATTATGGATGATGTTAACCATGATATTTTCATAGTTGGCCTTTATTATGTTATGTTCCTTCTAAACCTACTTTGTTGAGCGTTTTTATCATGAATAGAAGTTATACTTTGTCAAATGCTTTTTCGGCATCTTGAAATTATCATATGGTTCTTATCGTTTCTCTTATTGATGTAATGTATCATGTTGATTGATTTGCTAATATTGAACCACCCTTGCAACCCAGGAATAAATCCCACTTGATTGTGGTGAATGATTTTTTTAAATGTATTATTGGGGCTGCCTGGGTGTCTCATCAGTTAAATGTCTGACTTTGACTCAGGTCATGATCTCAGGGTCCTGGGATCAAGCCCCTTTTCAGTCTCCCTGCTCAGCAGGGAATCTGCTTGTCCCTTTCCCTCTCCCTTTGCCCCTCCCCCTGCTTGTGCTCTTGCTCTCTCTCAAATAAATAAATAAATCTTAAAAAAAACCTAGAATCTTAGAAATAAAATAAAATGTATTATTTGATTTGGTTTCCTAGTATTTTGTTGAAGACTTTGGCATCTATATTCATCAGAGATATTGACCTGTAGTTCTCTTTTTTAGTGGAGTCTTTATCTAGTTTTGGTATCAGGGTAATGCTGGCTTCATAGAATGAATTTGGAAGTTTTTCTTCCTTTTCTGTTTTTTTGGAATAGTTTGACAAGAATAGATATTAACTCTTCTTTAAATGTATGGTAGAATTCACCTATGAAGCCATCTGGTCCTGGACTTTTGTTTGTTGGTAGTTTTTAAATTACTGATTCAATCTCTTTGCTGGTTATTGGTATGTTCAGATTTCCTATTTCTTCCTATTTCAGTTTTGGCAGGTTGTATGTTTCTAAAAGTTTATCCATTTCTTCTAGGCTGTCCAATTTGTGGGCATATAGTTTTTCATAATATTCTTTTGTAATTGTATTTTTGTGCTATTGGTTGTTATTTCTCCCCTCTAATTTGTGATTTTATTTATTTGAGTCCTTTCTCCATTTTTCTTGATGAGTCTGGCTAGAGATTTAATTGTATTGATTTTTTTCAAAGAACCAGTTCCTGGTCTTATTCATCTGTTCTATTTTCTTTTAAGTTTTATATCATTTATTTCTGCTCTAATCTTTATTATTTCCTTCTTTCTGCTGGTTTTTGGTTTTGTTGCTCTTTTTCTAGCTCCTCCATGTGTTAAGGTAAGGTTGTTTATTTGAGATTTTTCTTGCTTCTTGAAGTAGCCCTGAAGTAGCTATAAACTTACCTCTTTTTTTCTTTTTGTAGTTTTTAATTTTATTATGTTATGTTAGTCACCATACAATACATCATTAGTTTTTGATGTAGTGATCCAAGATCCATTGTTTTCTTATAACACCCAGGGCTCCATGCAGTACGTGCCCTCCTTAATACCCATCACCGGGCTAACCAATCCCCCCTCCCCCCTCCCCAATAAAACCCTGTTTGTTTCTCAGGTCAATAGTCTCTCATGGTTCATCTCTCCCTCCAATTCCTCCCCCTCTCATTTTTCCCTTCCTTCTCCTAATGTCCTCCATGTTATTCCTTATGTTCCACAAATAAGTGAAACCATATGATAATTGACTTTCTCTGCTTGACTTATTTCACTTAGCATAATCTCCTCCAGTCCCATCCATGTTGATGTAAAAGTTGGGTATTCATCTTTTCTGATGGCTGAGTAATATTCTACTGTATATATGGACCACATCTTCTTTATCCATTCATCTGTTGAAGGGCATCTCGGCTCTTTCCACAGTTTGGCTATTGCGGACATTGCTGCTATGAACATTGGGGTGCATATGGCCCTTCTTTTCACTACATCTGTGTCTTTGGGGTAAATACCCAGTAGTGCAATTGCTGGGTCATACGGTAGCTCTATTTTTAAATTTTTGAGGCACTTCCACACTGTTTTCCAAAGTGGCTGTACCAACTTGCATTCCCACCAACAGTGTAAGAGGGTTCCCCTTTCTCCACAACCTCTCCAACATTTGTTGTTTCTTTCCCTGTCCATTTTTGCCATTCTAACTGGTGTAAGGTGGTATCTCAGTGTGGTTTTTATTTGGATTTCCCTGATGGCTAATGATGATGAACATTTTTTCATGTGTCTGTTAGCCATTTGTATGTCTTCTTCAGAGAAGTGTCTTTTCATCTCTTCTGCCCACTTTTTGACCTGATTATTTGTTTTTGGGGTGTTGAGTTTGAGAAGTTCTTTATAGATTTTGGATACCAGCCCTTTATCTGTAGTGTCATTTGCAAATATCTTCTCCCATTCTGTGGGTTGCCTCTTTGTTTTGTTAACTGTTTCCTTTGCTGTGCAGAAGCTTTTTATCTTGATGAAGTCCCAAAAGTTCATTTTTGCTTTTGTTTCACTAGTCTCTGGAGATGTATCTTGAAAGAAGTTGCTGTGGGCGATGTCAAAGAGGTTACTGCCTATGTTCTCCTCTAGATTTTGATGGATTCCTGTCTCACATTGAGGTCTTTCATCCACTTTGAGTTTATCGTTGTGAATGGTGTTAGTGATGGAGTTTCATTGTTCTGCATGTGGCTGTCCAATTTTCCCAGCACCATTTACTGAAGAGACTGTCTTTTTTCCATTGCATGCTTTTTCCTGCTTTGTTGAAGATTATTTGACCATAGAGTTGAGGGTCCATATCTGGGTTCTCTATTCTGTTCCATTGGTCTGTATGTCTGTTTTTGTGCCAGTACCATGCTGTCTTGGTGATCACAGCTTTGTAATATAGCTTGAAATCAGGCAACGTGATGCCCCCAGCTTTGTTTTTCTTTTTCAACATCTCCTTGGTGATTCGGGGTCTTTTCTGATTTCATACAAATTTTAGGATTGTTTGTTCCAGCACTTTGAAAAATGTCATTGGAATTTTGATCGGGATGGCATTGAAGGTATAGATTGCTCTGACTAGCATAGACATTTTAACAATGTTTATTCTTCCGATCCATGAGCATGGAATATTTTTCCATCTTTTTGTGTCTTCTTCAATTTCTTTCATGAGTGTTCTGTAGTACCTAGAGTATAGATCCTTTACCTCTTTGGTTAGGTTTATTCTGAGGTATCTTATGGTTTTTGGTGCTATTGTAAATGGAATCGTTTCTCTAATTTCTCTTTCTACAGTTACATTGTTAGTGTATAAGAAAGCAACTGATTTCTGTGCATTGATTTTGTATCCTGCCACATTACTGAATTGCTGTATGAGTTCTAGTAATTTGGGGGGTGGAGTCTTTTGGGTTTTCCACATAAAGTATCATGTCGTCTGCGAAAAGAGAGAGTTTGACTTCTTCTTTGCCAATTTGAATACCTTTTATTTCTTTTTGTTGTCTGATTGCTGTTGCTAGGACTTCTAGTACTATATTGAACAACAGTGGTGAGAGTGGGCACCCTTGACGTGTTCCTGATCTTAAGGGAAAGGCTCTCAGCTTTTCCCCATTGAGGATGATATTCGCTGTGGGTTTTTCAGAGATGGATTTTATGAGCTTGAGGAATGTTCCCTCTATCCCTATACTCTGGAGAGTTTTAATCAGGAAAGGATGTTGTATTTTGTCAAATGCTTTTTCTGCATCAATTGAGAGGACCATATGGTTCTTCTCCCTCCTCTTATTAATGTGTTCTATCACATTGATTGATTTGCAAATGTTGAACCACCCTTGCATCCCAGGGATAAATCCCACTTGGTCGTGGTGGATGATCCTTTTAATGTATTGTTGGATCCTATTAGCTAGGATTTTATTGAGGATTTTGGAATCCATATTCATCAGGGATATCGGTCTGAAATTCTCCTTTTTGATGGGGTCTTTGCCTGGTTTGGGGATTAAGGTAATGCTGGCCTCATAGAATGAGTTTGGAAGTTTTCCTTCTGTTTCTATTTTTTGAAACAGCTTCAGTAGAATAGGTATTATTTCTTCTTTGAATGTTTGGTAGAATTCCCCAGGGGATCCATCAGGCCCTGGACTCTTGTTTTTTGGGAGGTTTTTGATCACTGCTTCAATCTCGTTACTGGTTATTGGCCTATTCAGGTTGTCAATTTCTTCCTGTTTCAGTCTTGGCAGCTTATAGGTTTCCAGGAAGGCCTCCATTTCATCCAGATTGCTCAGTTTATTGGCATATAGTTGTTGATAATAATTTCTAATAATTGCTTCTATTTCCTTGGTGTTAGTCGTGATCTCTCCCCTTTCATTCATAATTTTATTAATTTGGGTCCCTTCTCTCTTCTTTTGGATAAGTCTGGCCAGTGGTTTATCAATCTTATTAATTCTTTCAAAGAACCAACTTCTAGTTTCATTGATCTGATCTACTGTGTTTCTGGTTTCTAATTCATTGATTTCTGCTCTAATTCTAATTATTTCTCTTCTAATGCATGGCTTAGGTGTCGTTTGTTGCTTTTTCTCTAGTTCTTCAAGGTGTAGAGTTAGTTGGTGAATTCGGGATTTTTCTATTTTTTTGAGTGAGGCTTGGATGGCTAAGTAGGACCGCCTTTGCAATATCCCATAGGTTTTGGACCCATGTGTTTTCGTTCTCATTGGTTTCCATGTATTGTTTAAGTTCTTCTTTGATTTCTTGGTTGACCCAAACATTCTTGAGCAGAGTGGTCTTTAGCTTCCAAGTGTTTGAATTTCTGCCAAATTTTTTCTTGTGATTGAGTTCCAGTTTTAGAGCATTGTGGTCTGAGAATATGCAGGGAATAATCTCAATCTTTTGGTATCAGTTGAGACCTGATTTGTGGCCCCGTATGTGGTCTATTCTGGAGAAAGTTCCATGTGCACTCTAGAAGAATGAGTATTCTGTTGTTTTAGGGTGGAATGTTCTGTAAATATCTATGAGGTCCATCTGGTCCAATGTATCATTCAAAGCTCTTGTTTCCTTGTTGATTTTCTGCTTAGATGATCTGTCCATTGCAGAGAGTGGAGTATTGAGGTCTCCTACAATTAACGTATTGTTACCAATATGACTCTTTATTTTGGTTAACAGTTGGCTTATATAGATGGCTGCTCCCATGTTGGGGGCATAGATATTTACAATTGTTCAATCTTCTTGTTGGATAGACCCTTTAAGAATGATATAGTGTCCTTCTGTGTCTCTAATTACAGTCTTTAGTTTAAAATCTAATTTGTCTGATATAAGAATTGCTACCCCAGCTTTCTTTTGAGGTCTGCTGGCATGGAAGATGGATCTCCATCCCTTCACTTTCAGTCTGGATATTTCTTTAGGTTCAAAATGAGTCTCTTGTAGACAGCATATGGATGGGTCCTGTCTTCTTATCCAATCTGCAACCCTGTGCCATTTTATGGGAGCGTTTAGGCCATTCACGTTGAGAGTGATTATTGAAAGATATGAATTAATTGTCATCATGTTGCCTGTGAAGACGTTGTTTTTATAGATTGTCTCTGTAAATTTCTGTTGTAGATCACCCTTGGGGTCTTTCTCCTTTTATAGAACCCCCCTTAATATTTCTTGCAGGGCTGGCTTAGTGGTCACATATTCTTTCAGCTTCTGCCGGTCATGGAAGCTCTGCATCTCTCCATCCATTCTAAATGAAAGCCTTGCCAGATAATGTATTCTTGGCTGCATGTTCTTCTCATTTATTACCCTGAATATGTCTTGCCAGGCCTTTCTGGCTTGCCAGGTCTCTGTGGATAGGTCTGACGTTATTCTGATGTTCCTCCCTCTGTACATAAGGAATCTCTTCCCCCTAACTGCCCTTAAGATGGTTTTCTTGGTTCTAAGATTTGCAAGTTTTATTGTTACATGCCGGGGTGTTGGCCTGTTTTCCTTGATCTTGGGAGTGGTCCTCTCTGCCTCTAGGACACAAGTGTTTGTTTCATTCCCCAGATTAGGGAAGTTCTCAGCTACGATTTGCTCAAATACATCTTCTAGTCCTCTCTCTCTCTCCACTCCCTCCGGGATTCCAATCATTCTGACATTGGAACCCTTCATGGTGTCACTTATTTCTCTGATTCTATTTTCATGGATTCTGAGTTGTTTTTCCCTGGCCTCCTCTTTTCCCTTTTTATCTATTATATTGTCTTCCAGGTCGCTTATTCTCTCTTCTGCCTCAGTTACCCTAGCTGTTAGATTATCTAGATTGGATTGGATTTCATTGATAGCATTTTTAAGTTCTGCCAATTCACCTTTCATTTCTGCCCTTAGAGACTCTATGTTGCCATTAATTGATTTC